>NC_081849.1:46305606-46605606 GCF_963259705.1 Myotis daubentonii
ACATCTTAAAAATAAGACAACAGTGAATGCTGTTGCATCGATTGACTCTTTTTCACAAACAATTTCTCTGTTGCATGCCATGCTGTTCAATAGCATTTTACCCACTGACTTTGAGTATATGATTAGCTTTGCCCTCTTAGATGAGTAAGGTTTGTGGTGCCCTCAAATAATTACAAAAGTAACATAAAAAATAACTGATCATGCCCCACCATAATAAATATAATAATAATGAAAATGTTGGAAGTATTGTGAAAAATGACCAAAATGTGGCACAGAGCCAAGAAGTGAGCAAGTGCAGTTGAAAAAAATCTTGTGAATAGATGCACTCCACAGAGTGTTGCCACAACCTTCAATTTGTAAAAAAAACACACTATCTGCAAAGTGCAATAAAGTGAAGTGCAATAAAATGAAGTATGCCTGTAGTTGAATGGACTCTGAAGTGTTCTTAATCTTACCCTTGGGTCAGCACACTTTTTCTTAAGGGGCCAGATACTATTTGTTATAGTCTTATGGGCCTATTAACTTCTCAGCTCTGCTATTTAGTGCACATGCAGCCATAGACAATACGTGAGGGAGTGGGTGTACCTGTGTTCCAGCAGAATTTATTTACCTAGACAGGTAGGTGGCTTGCAGGCCATGGTTTGCTGACTTTGATCTCAGCCTTGTTAAGAGAGCTTAAGTCACTTCATCAAGGAGACACAACTAACTGATGTCTAAACCACTATCAGGAATTTAGTTTTTTCCCTATCACAAGTCTTCCAATATGTAGCCCAATGCTCTGACAAAAATAGCGTGTTCCTTATATGGTATTCAGCCACAAGATTTCAACTAATTGGTCTTCCCATCACATCTATTAATTTCATTTAAAACAGTGTTTACCAGAGAAATACATTCTTTTTATCTTCTATACTAAATAGAAAAAAATAAAATTTTCCTATATATGCAATTTAACTTTTTGAATATTTCTTTTTTATTTAGAATGTCTATATTAAAATGTTGTGATCATTTCTGTTATTTTAAATGAAAGATATAAAAAAAACTGTGCCCTTTAGGATAGCCAGAAATTAGGTATAATATATTAAGAAATGCAAAGATAATTAAATAAAATCAGAGCAAAATAAAATACTATCTTAGCATGTTTAAATTTCTCTGGACTTAATTTTATTTTATTAGAATTGATTTTCAAAAATTCCTCTTATTCAGTGGAAAGACTCTGAGAAGTGCCAATAAAAACATTTTTAAGGGATTTTGTTATCCTGTAAGAGTAGATTCTGTTAACGTAGAAGTTTGGACAGAAGCAAAACCAAAAAAGTTTCATTCAAAGGAAAAGAAAGATCTAACTGTACTTTCAAAACTTTTTTTTCCACTTTAACAACACCATGTTGTTAAATATATAGGTGACTTGAATAGTTTAGGGGCAGGGGCACCAAACCCCCACACATAGTTGAAAGTCTGTGTACAACTTTTGACTCCCCCAAAGCTTAGCTATTAATAGCTTACTGTTTACCAGAAAGCTATACCCGTAATATAAACAGTCAATGAACACACATATTGTATGACTTTATCTCTCTCTCTCTCTCTCTCTCTCTCTCTCTCTCTCTCTCCCTATCTAGGGTGGGACAAAAGTAGGTTTACACTTGTTCATTTGGAAAACACAACAATTAATAAATAATAATACAAGAATAAATTCTGTTTTGTATACTCAAACTGTAAATCTCCTTTAGCCCCACCCTGTGTAAGCATTTATACTGTATTAAAACAAAGTAAGCTAGAGAAAATAAAGTGTTATTAAGGAAATCCTAAGGAAAAGAAAATATTTATTGAAAAAAATCCATGTATAAGTGGACCAACACTTATACATGTGCTGTTCAATGATCAGCTGTATAAAAAAATATAGACCTGTCCCTAAAACACCCGTATTTTCTATTTCCTGTGATGGCAAATATGGGGCAAGGGAATTGGAGGATGTCCAACTTTCATGGTGCTTATAGGGGAAGTTTGGGCTTTTCAGTCTTCTATTATATTCACTTTAAAAGTATTTTATTTAAACTTTAATTTTTAATTAAACAATTTCAATAAATGTAGGTGATTTATTGTCTAGAACGTATTTTGAAATTGATAACTATTTGCCATGGACAGAAGTGAGGCTAGGGTAACAATCCTGTAAGAGATGATGAGTGGACCTCAGGATGAGGAAGAAAATTATAAAATAACTAATGGCCCAGTGCAAGGATTCCTGCACATTGAAAGGAAATTAATTAGAAGAAATATTTTAATATCGCTATTCACCCTTTCTTTATAATAGACGTGTCAGAGATGAAGTGTTGAGATACATTGTGCCAATAGTTGGTCTTCAGACATATTCTGTTGACGCCACCACTTCTTTCAGCTTCAGAATGTCAACAAAAACAACCAAATTCACGATCAACAATGACAGATCGAAACCTGCGCATGTGATTGGTGCCAGCAAGAGCTTTATATGTATCTCGCATGTGAGAGACGTTTATTTTTATTTTTTTAAATATATATTTTATTGATTTTTTACAGAAAGGAAGGAATAGGAATAGAGCGTTAGAAACATCGATGAGAGAGAAACATTGATCAGCTGCCTCCTGCACATCTCCTACTGGGGATGTGCCCGCAACCAAGGTACATGCCCTTGACCAGAATCGAACCCAGGACCTTTCAGTCTGCAGGCCGACGCTCTATCCACTGAGCCAAACCAGTTTCAGCATGAGAGAGACGTTTATTTTTAAATTGCCAGTGCAGTTTATTTTTAAATTGCCAGTGCACGTCATATGTACCGGCTGGATGGTCAGACATATGTACGATCAGTCACTTAGCCTTTTATATATATAGATTATAAAGTAAAATCCATTGGCCCCAGCTGGGTTACTCTGTTGGTTGGAGTGCCAACCTGTACACCAAAAGATTGTGGGTTCGATTCTGTTGGGGTGCATACGAGAGGCAACTGATCGATGTTTTTCACATCGTTGTTTCTCTCTCCCTCTCAACTCAATAAACATAGCCTTGGGTGGGGATTAAAAAAAAAAGTAAAATGCATTGAATTTTGTAATTTTGTAAGTGAAAGGAACGTGGAATGAGATGAGACTTCTGGCTCTAGTGAATGGATTGACGGTGATGGTTAATGGTGAGTTACAGAATACTGGAGAGAGTAGAACTGGTTGGAGAATTGGGGCCAGGAGAAATGTTTGAGATAGCCGTAGAAGATCTAAGTGGCTATTTTTAGTGTAGAAACCTAAAGATTTAGAGGAAGATTAATTCTAGAGTTAATGTTTTTGAGATCACCAGCATATAGATAGTAACTGGAGCCACGGGATTAAATGAAATCATCCAGGAAAATTTGTCAAGTGCAGAGGAAAGAGGTTAAAGCCAGAAATTGGGAGAAGAACAGAAAAAAGTGTTTTCCGCGTTTTGTTTGGTGGTTGTTTACTGATATACTCTAAGAGCAGCAATAAAAGATTTTCAAGCTGCTTTAGCACAGCCTGAGACATTTAATATAAATCCTGTAGCAGGGAGAGTACTCCATTAAAAATTGGTATGAAAAAAGAAATTCCTGGCCAGCTCCCAGGACTGTGGAAAGGGAAAGAAATGAGAAGCCTTTGCTGCCCTTCTCCAGGGATGACTCATGGGATAGAGGAGTGTCCCCCTCTCCAGCCAATCTGCCAGAGGGTGGACTATTACCCAAATAATTCATGTCTGCTTAGCTCCAGGTTGTGAAGGAAGGAACCCCTGGCCTAGACATATTGCTTTTTGTGATTAACTAGGAGCATGACCACCTTTTTCTGATTGTTTAGTTTGGGAAGTGAAGTATGTTGAGAGAGAGGTGTGGGAATTGTTCCAATAAAAAACCGAAATCACTGACAAGCACAAAACAGTGGCCTGTCCTCTGGAAAGATTGAAGTGGTGAAAGATACTCCTTCTTATCTTATTTTAGTTGACTTTTGTATGTTCATCTAGCTTTTGCCATTATTCCACTTAATTAGAAAGAAACCAGTTAGTGTTGCCAGTTTTTTTTTTCAATCCCTTAGTCAAAGCGGAGACATGAACGTGATCAATCTTGAGCTTACTAGGTTTAGTGATTTCCTCCGTAGAGTTTGAGAGATTGCTCACAGTCTCCAAACAATTTCACCACCTGCAAAAAGGATGCCTTGGAATTTGAAGGAATAGTTCAATGTGCATGGAATATAAAATCTAATGTATATCTGTGTACAGCTAAAATAACTTTTATTGTTTGGGGAACCTAAAACAGTTTACTAGTAAAATGCATTTACTCCTGGGCTTAGGGCATATTCCCTGTATTCTCAATGGAGATGGCTGTAGGAACTTGGGGTTGGGGTTGTGTTGAGTTCCTGCAGGACATCCTTGCTGAGGAATTGGACAGACCCAGATCTGAAGCCCCTGGAAAGATAGAAGCTGGAGGTACAATCTTATGAGAAATCACCTATCCATAACAGTTATAACATGGTATTAGCCACAGTTACCTGGTTTGAATATATAATAACCCTAGGGGGGAAAAACACACACACAAACAGCATATAGAGGAAGATCCCATATGGAGACCAGGTCACTGTTGTTAACTCTTCCATATCTGAGAGTCAAGGGAGTAGATTTTAAAAAGAGGAAGAGCGGTCCATTGCAGCTGAGAGAGCTATGAAGATAAGGTCTAGAGCAGCAGTCACCAACCAGTGGCCTGCGGACCACTGGTGGTCCGTGAGGTCCGAAAGGTTGGTGACTGCTATTCTAGAGAACATCTCTATTGGTTGATGCTGAAGGACTGGCAGCTTAGGGCAAATGTTAGAAGCACTGCCAAGTGATTTATCCTGTAACCCTGCAAGAGGGTAGAACCAGGCTTAGGGTGGCAGCAGATGTTGGATAACCATCTTGAAGATATATGGAAAAAGGAACTCTTTCACTGGGTAAGAGATTAACTATAAACCTTCAGAGCTCTTCTAGAAATCTAAGATTCTGCTCTGTGTTAGCCAATATCAAGGTTGCCTGCCTTTGAATAATTGGCAATAGGGCTTGAATAGCAGGATTTTTTTTTTTTTTTTTTTTTACTCTACTTGAGGGTCTTTGATTAGTTAGAAACAGAAACATCTTAAACTTGGATACTCTGAATTGTTATGCAAGCTGTTTTCGGTGCCCATAGCAACAAGCACTGGTTCATATGCACACACTCAGCCACAGCTGCGGCGTGCAGGTAACCTGTATTCATCTGGTTAGCATTTCGCTTGGCTTTTTAACTTTTAATTCACACTAAACATTAATGCAAGAAGTTTTGATAATAACCCATGAACTTCATCCTTCTCAAAGGTAGTGTAGCTCTCTTCCTGTAGTGTAACCATAGCAACTGACAAGGAACAGAGAGAAAAGGCTTTCACACATGCTGTGCTAATTAATCCTGTCCTACAGTTTTCCTTCAGCTGCAGGATGCAGTTTAATAAATTTTGTATGAGTAAGCGTGTTTTGCTGCATGAACTGTATAAATACATAGCAATGTCTTTACCCAAAATATTTATTAAAAGCCCAGTTATATATTCCTACTTCAAAGTATACTTTCTTTATTTCTTTTTCTTTCTTTTAATTTACTCCCTCCCTGAAGAGTTTTGGGATTTATTTATCTTTTTAACTGAACAGAAATACTGGTAGGGCGAAAACCTTTTGTTTATCAGTATACAGGATACTTTCCACAAGGAACTGACTTTATTAAAGTGAGAAGAATGTAACATTCTTCAATGTATGATAACTTTATGCACACATTATTTTAAGAAACTGTCTTAACACATTGAAGAGTTAGATATGGAAAACTCATTTTCACTGTTAATTTGGGAAGTTTTGTGACCCTCGTGAATGGAATTTGGGCAGTCCTTGACCTAAACATGTGGGAAGGAGGAAAATAATGTAGACAACGCCTTTTCTATTTATATTATCCAGATATATTTAACCAGTTTTATAAACTTAAAGTCACAGTGAACATAATTGACCGAAATCACATATAATTATTTAGATTTATACTATTTCTAAGTTATTTTGAAGTCATGTTCTCCCTTTAAAAGTGAAAATATCATAATTTTCTATAACTAGCCTGGTCTTCTGAGCTGTCAAAGAAAATCTCAGATGTTTTCATTCTCCTATCCCTCTGGCCTCGCTTTCTGTCAACAGGGCCTCAGAAAAGCCAAGGGAATCCAGCCTGGATGTTTTTGGCTTCCCCTTTGACTTGCCAACAGCATATGAAACGAGTCAGAACCTATTTCAGGACTTGTGCTTAGCTCTTTGTATAGAAACATGCCCATTTGAGGAACTAAACCTTTTGATGGGATTACTAGATTCCGGAAACACTGCCGCCATGATTGTCCTATCTGGTGGTCAGCTTTGCCTGAATTGAGGTAGGACAAAACCTCGCAGAGAAAAGGTGAAAGGGATTAAGAAGTACAAATTGCCAGTTATGAAAATAGTCATGGGACAGTAAACTATAGCATTGGGAATATGGTCAATAATATTATAATAACTATGTACTATATAGTGTCAGATGGTTACTAGACTTATTGGAGTGATCACTTCATAAGGTATATGAATGTCTAATCACTATAAATTAAAAGGAAAAAGAAAAGAAGTAGAAATCTGTTATCAAAGTAGAAATCTGTTATCAAAATTAGTTATTCTATTTATGTGCAAAAAAGTTGGAGACCACATATGTGTGTGTATCTGTGTTTATAATCTGCCCATTTTAATATGGAATACTTATAAACATTCACCAATTTGTAACATGCCATTGTATTATTAGAAAAACTGTAGAAAAGTTGAGTTACTGTAACATATAGCATAGTTGAATTAATTAGAAATTCTTGTCTCACCAGCTGTCCTATTAATTTTAACGTTTACATAGCATATACAAAAGGGAATACCAAGTGTTTAATAAACAGGAAAAAAGTCATGTTTCTAAGTACTACATAAAAATTTAAATAAGCAGAACAAGAAAATGAATTTGTTCTGGTAGACTATTATTAAAATGTTATATGTGTTTTGAGCATTACAGTGATAATACTTTAACCCTGTCATTAATTAACATACCCAGATAGAACCCTATCACAGATTATTTTTTCTTTTAAGAAAGAAATTTCTAAATTTTGTGATTTTTAAAGGAATCATAGTCATTGTAGAAAATTTGGAAAAATGCATGTCCTATCATTCTTTGTTGTGAGGTCAAACTGCACCTGCATTATCACTGAACATATTATTGTGTCCATTTTCCCAGTTTTAAAAAATTCTTTAAAAACATTTTAATATTTTGAACTATTCCTTTATAATTTTTTATTTAGATAGTTTTCAAGTGAGCTTCCTGAATAAGCATTTCCTAGCAAGTGCTTGACAGAACGTGAAACCCAAAGAAGTTTGGAAAATCTCCTTTGAGAAAACTGTCAGTCTATCTTCTCTCAGATTCACATTACACATTAGGACAATTAAAGGCACTGAGCAATCTCATGTATGGAATACTGTTTAACTTCTTAACCCATCTTTTCTCAAAATTATTTGACCTTGGAAGCCTTTCCAATAACATTATTTATAGCTCTCAGAACTAGAGGTCCATGGAACATTCTTTGGAAAGTCCAGAAGATTTCTAAGCTTCTGTGTAATGTCTAATCATTGATGGATCATTTATTTACTCTCCTGGGATTTTATTACTGTCATGATGTTTTATTAAGGATATAAATGATTTACAAGCATGTGTTTGAAACAAGCCGACCTTTCTTGTAACCTTAACACTGAATTCCTGACTCTGTCTCACAATGTCATGTTTGACCTTTTAAAACTGTTAACATTCAAATTTAAATTCCCTTGTCCCATGAATGCCTATTAAACTTCTTTATGTTTCATGTAACCCGCAGGTCTTGCAAGAGCAAAATCGGTCCCTAGCCACACGTACTCCAATGAAGTGGTTACCTTATGGTACCGACCTCCAGATGTCCTCCTGGGCTCAACGGAGTATTCTACCTGCCTGGACATGTGGTGAGAAACGGAAGCTTTTCTCTAGCTAATCTATCCCTGGCACTTGGTCTGTGTCAAGCCTAGATAAACATTCCAACAGTCTGAATGAAGATTAATGGTGGAGGAGTGTTTGCTGGTGTGTGGCAGTGATACTAGATTTTTAAAAAACATGATTGGGAATATTTCCTAATCAGAGCCTGCCTTGCAGATGGGGCCTCTTGATGGACTGGGGCAGAGACACTTTTCTAACTGTCAGTAGTTGCCGCGACTTTTGCGGCAGGGTTCAGGAGGGGCCAATGCACAAATGAAAATGCTATACAAGAAATACGAATTTAGAAGGCATTGGGGGCCAGGTGGAGCCCCTTTCTTAAAGAGACACACTGACTTCTGGCCTGGTCCGCTGTTTATTTATTTGAATACACATTTGCCCTTTAGCAATGCGTACAGGCATATCAAAGGTAAAGTTTGGTAAACAGTAACAGGATTATCAGGTTAGGGAATTGCCTTGAGCCACCTGAGCATCAGCCCTGCTAATGCCCAAGGTCCATCGGCCTTCTGCATTCCTTGGTGACAGTATTGGCAAGCAGTGGCTTCCCACAAGTAGTCAGTGATTTTTCTCCCTAAAGGTCTTAATTTGTGGCTTTGATTTATGGCAAGGATATATATCTATATCTCCAAACAACAGTATGGTTTGAAGTAGTAGCTAGCATGTTTAAATTCACAACAAAGCTCCGATAAGTGGTCTGAAGGTTTTGGTGTAACTGCCAGGCACTAAATTTGGTGCAGTATCTTTCTGGAAACTGTTGCCACCAATTATCCAAAATGAAATAAAATTACTCTTTTAAAGGGTCACAATACATTTAATTTCTGTAGAGTCTCAATCTCACATGATGGTTTAGCCAAACTTAAGAAACTATCATAATAGGAGGCTCAGAGACTCATGAGATTTAATGCCTGATTATTATTTATAACAAAGTATGGGTTCCCAATCCATTGTGATCTGAATCAAATAAGGTAATAATTTCAGCACTCAGGAAGGGTTTACTAGTGACTATTGAAAATGTCCTTAATTAAAGGAAAAATCCCTTTTTAGACTCACAATTGTGTTTAAAGCAAAACAGTTTACATACCATGTGGTTATTTTATAGCAGGAATCATCTTCTAAGAATGACTGTGTCCCATATACAGAATTCAGCTACATGTTCATATAATGTTTACGACCTCAATAAAACTTTAGCACGTGGTGTTTATCTTACCGCTATGTACTTACTTCACAGCTCTGCCCTCAGTTATCTTGGCTTTTAGTTAATTAGGCCGTGCTGAGGTCTGGCTTCTTCCCTGATGTTTGTGGTTCCAATATTTTCCGGTGAGAAAACAAGTTCCTTGTGATGTAGGGTACAGTGTAGATTTTCTTAATTTAGGTTCCAGAAAACCCGCTGGGAATGGGATTTTGGGAGCTTTGAAACCACTGAGATTACATGCAATATTCTGTGTACACATGGACCTATTTATTTTTATGGAGTGTAGATCTTCAGCTTTCAATAGAGTTATAAAGGAATCTGGGTCATCAAACAGCCTAAGATCTATTGCCATACATTTTTGTAATGCCTTATAATACATCTAATACCATCATAATGCATGTTCCAAAACACGGAGCATAAAGATGACCATCTATCACTGAGGAGCTGAGCTAATCTATTTTTTCATCCCACTTCTGGCTTTTTTGTTTGTTTTGGACATTTTGTTACAGTTAGATTTTTACACCGCCCCCCACCCCCACCCCCCAGATAGGCAGGGGCAATAGATATTTTGATCATTGGTTGTAATGGAGTAAAAAATTGGAAATAAAGGTAAAAGATTCATCAGATATCAATTACTAACTTTCTAACTCCCTTCCTCCCTCCTGAGAGTAGGCTATGCAAGTAATCATTGCTTAATATTCTTGAGTTATGGAGTGGTTTTCTCCATTTTTTAAGTATGGAAATTGTGGGTTGCCTTCAGTGGGGTCAGTTAAGGACTCTGCTAATAGAACATAATTTGGAAATATTTGTGGCTTGGGGCCAGTTTTGTCTTAGTGCCTGGCAGTTCAGTTAAGACTCTACCCTCATAAACGGGAGAGGCTGTTTTTTATACACTATTGGCCAATTTCCCCCAAACCTTTAAAAGTGCTGTTTCAAGTACAAAGAGCCACATAGATTGTGACTTGCTGACATGACTGTTTCTGATAATTGGCATTTGATTTCCATTCCAGTCTTTGCCTCCCTCCCTCCCATCACCCCCTCCCCCCCTCCCTTCACTACCATACACACATACACATTTTTCTTTTCGTATATGTGTTCATTCTCTTAAGGAAGAAGGCTTGGGCACTTTCTGCCCATTTACTTTAACCAGGTACATAATGAAGTAGAAGAATAAGACTTCTACTTAAAGTGGAAGGGAGGAAAACTGATAAAAAAATAGTATACCTGGGATGGGTGGCTCATTTGGTTGGAGCATCCTCCCCTCCATCAAGAAGGTTGCAGGTTCAGTTCCCAGTCAGGGCATGTGCCTCTGTTGTCAGTTCAGTTCCTGGTCCAGGTATGCATAGGAGGCATTCAGTCGCTGTTTCTCTCTCTCTCTTTTTCTCTCTTTCCCCTTCTCCCCCTCCTTTCCCTTTAAAATCAATAAACATATCCTCGGGTGAGTATGAAAAAAATAGTAGACCCCCAAATGCCTTTGGCCTGCCTGCAACAATTATCATTGGCATAAACAAATAGTCAATGTGTTATGTTTGAGCCGTTTCCTATGCTTCTCGGCTTTTCATTTCCAAGCCCTAAAATCTGAGTTACGTCTATGCCATGCCTGTCATGCTGAATTTGATTTCATTCCAAGCCGTTTTCTAAAAGCCATTGTGTTATCATCCTATAAGCCAGGTATTTCTCCAGTTAGGGAGAAGTCCACAGGGCGCCGATATTTGCATAATAAATGAGATCGATGCTGGGTATGTGAAGACCTAGAAATGGGACTATAATTGAGCCATGGCTCAGGTGCACCAAGGAGAAGTGCAAATATTCACCCATGGACAATAGCAGGGAGGCAGGTGGCAATTGTCTCAGGCTATTTTTACAGTTCATTACCATCCTGGGCAGGAGGGTAGTAACTAAAGCCTAACGATGCCTACACAGTGTTACATTTTCCAGTTTTCTGTTTAAATAACCACAGGCAATAAAATATTAATGAAGACACATAGGCATTAACGTTGGCAGCAAGTAATGGGAATCAGAGCTCGCCCTGTTATGATTTGCTGCTCTGGGTCTCCAGCCCTGGGGTGGGTGTGAACACCCCTTGGGATTTGATCACTCAGCAAGACAGACAGTGTTTGATACCTTTGTCTCTTTCCGGAAAGGAATCCTTAAGCAGAGGAATCAAATTGGACATTGTCTCCTGTCTAACTTCTCTTAATTCTTGGATTTTATAACTCTTTGGAAGTCAAGGTGTAGGAAATCAACTTTAAGCTTCTAAACCAAAGAGGCTTACCAAATGCTGAGAACCCCATTAAGAGAAGTGCAGATGTGAAAGCAGCTTATGCCTGTAGTCAGTTCCTCCCTTGTCAGAGTTCTGTTCTAGCTGTGGAGGTCATTGCTCTAAATTAGCTTTGTAGTCTTCATGGAAGCTCATCTGTATGTTTAGAGCGGCATTTATTTTCTAAAGCAGAAGATCAGTTGGGATTCTTTTAAGGGATTATTTTTTAACATAAGGTGACTAAGTTACCTGTAGCTGACAAAAATTATCTCATCAAGATCACAGTGCTTTTGGGGGCCACACTATGTAATAGCACTACCTTATGGTATCATAGACAGGGCTCCCCAACATAGTGTGTGAAGAATGATAGCGTGTCAGTCTCTTCCTTTCATCATCTGTTTAAAAGCTAATTAACATATTAACTATGCTTGTCAAAATGTGGGGCAAATCATTTATAAATAAGCCTGTCAAATGTAATGAGATTGCATATTAAATCACCCCTCTCTCTATTACATCTCTGATTTAAGATTAAAATTAATTTATTTAACATTGTAGCAGCTGTGTGGTTAGAAAAAAATTTCCATATCCATCTTGATATATAGAAAAATGTCTGCATCAAAATTGATTTTGCATATATCAGGAAAGAAATTGCCTATTCATTGAGTATTATAAGGCCATTTAGCATTACTTTTTATTAAATAAGCCTAATCACCATACAGATTGGCAACATACAGAGTTGGCGTCATTCTTAATGATCTCTCTTGAACCCAGGAAATTTATATAGTAAAATAAGGTTTTTTGAGGACTCGGATTTGTTTACCAGTGTTTTAATAGAGAAAATCATAGATAAATTCTACTCTACCCCCCATCCTGAAAATAAATTTATTCTATATGAAACCCTGTCTTGAGTAATTGAGTAACAGTAGTAATTGAGTCTTAATAAGAGTAACAATAATAGATACTTTTATTGAACACAGACTGTGTTCTAAGCTCTCATGCATTTTAATTACTTACCTATTATACCATAATACAGTGGAAAAAAGAAAAACCCAGGAAGAGTAAGTAGGATAGTAAATAAGGTCATATAGTGAGCAGAGGCAACATTCAAAGGGCTAACACACTCCAAGCCCTTTCCTTTCCAACATATTACATAATCTCTTAAGATGATTTATAAAAAATTGGGCTTTCTTTTGCTAGTAAAGTTATTCCAAAACATAATACGGTAAAATTCCTATTTTGTAATTTAGATTATGCTCTGAGTCATGCTGAATCCTTTTTGTGCTTCAAATAAAGGTTGTGGCTTTCTCTCTCACTCAACAGCCTTGAGAACTGCCTTTCTCCCCTTACTTTAATATTCTGTATTATAGTTTCGATTCTGGAGGAGTTTCTTTACAATAAATTTAAGACGTGAATCTCTGGGTAGAATACATTTTACGGGACCAATTCTGTGCTCGCATTTATTTCCCCAAATCCTAACCGTTACTCATTTATCACTTCTACTAAAATGAATGAGTCTATTTAAAAAAGAATGTAGTACGAATGAGAATTTGAGTTCATTGGCCACATAAAGTTATCTATCTGTTAACACTATTTATACATTTATAATTAATCAGGTCAGAAGACCAAGAAGGATTTGAATTAGTCACTGTCTAAAGAAACAGTAAGAGCTGCTCAGGTAGTACATGATCCAGGTGACTTGTCCGTGTGGTCACTGACATGCCGTGGGGCATAACAAAAGAACAGGCTACAGTCAGAAGGGCATTGAGGTGGTCGAAAGCTGAGCTCATTGTGGCAGCCATAGTTTCTGAATCCACTCCTACTATAATTAAGTCCCTTAAAATTAGGATCACCATCCTATCTAATAAAAGAGAAACATGGTAATTAGCCGTAACTCTACTACCCTTCCCATTGGCTAATCAGGGAGATATGCAAATTAACTGCCAGCCAAGATGACGGCCGGTAGCCAGGCAGCTGGAAGCGAACATGAGGCTTGCTTGCTTCAGTGACGGAGGAAACCAGCGTTCTCCGCCTGCCTTGCCGGCCTCTGAGCTTGCAGTTTGAAACATTGTTACAAATATAGAAGCGAAACAAAACCCCAGAAACCTGCTTTCAGCCAGCCAGGATCTTAGAGCTGGAGTTGAAACAGTGTTTCAATTATAGAACCCAAACAAACCAGATACCTGCTTTCAGCAGCAGAGGCCTAAGAGCTGGAGCCAAGCCTCAGAGATAAAGCTTGCCCAGAATAAAAAAACGAAAAAGAAAAAAAGGAGCGGTTGGGAGCTTCAGTCACCCGCCAGCCTGAAAACAGCCCTCAGCCCCTCACTCAGGCTGGTCAGGCACCCAAGCAGGACCCCCACCCTGATCCAGGACACCCTTCAGGGCAAACAAGCCAGCCCCCACCCGTGCACCAGGCCTGTATCCTATATAGTAAAAGGGTAATATGCGTCCCAGCACCAGGATAAGCGGAGCCGCGAGGCCTCCCGGCACCGGGATCGGCATGACAGGGGGCAGCGCCCAAACCCCCTAATCGCCCTGCGGCTCAGTGTGTGACAGGTGGCGGGGCCACAACCTCCCTATCCACCCTGTTTTGTTTGTGGCAGGGGAAGGCTCCCCAACCCTCTGATCAGCCCTGTTCTGTGCCTGATAGGGGGGAGTTCCCCAACCCCCTGATCGCCCTGCGCCTCTGTGTGTGACAGGGTGCGGCACCCCAACCCCCTGATCCGCCCTGCTCTGTGCGTGACAGGGGGGAGCTCCTCAACCCCCTGATCGGCCCTGCTCTGTGCGTGACGGGGGGAGCTCCCCAACCCCCTAATGGGCCCTGCTCTGTGCGTGACAGGGGGGAGCTCCCCAACCCCCTGATCAACCCTGCTGTGTGTGTGACAGGGTACGGAACCCCAACCCCCCTGATGGGCCCTGCTCTGTGAGTGACAGGGGGCAGTGTCCCAACCCCCTGATTGGCCCTGCTCTGTGCGTGACAGGGGTTGGCGCCGCAACCTCCCCATCGACCCTGCCTTGAGTGTGACAGGGGGCAGTGCCCCAACCCCCCAATCGGCCCTACCCTGAGCGTGACTGAGGGTGGCATCGCAACCTCCCAATCCACCCTGCTCTGTGCATGACAGGGGGCAGCGCCCCAACTCCCCAGTCAGCCCTGCTCTGAGCCCGACCAGGGGCTGCACCTAGGGATTAGGCCTGCCCTCTGCCACCTGGGAGCAGGCCTAAGCCAGCAGGTCATTATCCCCCGAGGGGTCCCAGACTGTGAGAGGGCACAGGCCGGGCTGAGGGACCCCTCTCCCCCCTCCGAGTGCACAAATTTTTGTGCACCGGGCCTCTAGTATAGTATATTATCCATTCCAGAATACCTTTGAGAATTAATAGTAATTCTGCCAGTGCAGTAGATGTAAAGCAGGGATTTAACTGTGACATGTGGTCTTTTTTCTCATAAAGAACTAGTGCAGTAATTTGTTAAATACTAGTAACGAGAAGAGACTTAATGCATATGAGTGCTTAATTTACACTGAAGGACTGCTAGCTACAAGTCAAATTTCTTGTGGAAAACTTCTGTAATACTGATTAATAACGAATTGTCTCCAAAAGCACAATTCTCTGATATTAGATTATTATGGCATTATTGAGTGGCTGCCAAAGTGCTGAATTTAGCAATGGCTTTGGAGTGTTGAAGGGAACCAGTCCTATTTTCCTATCAAAAGGCTAACATGGCCAAAACCGGTTTGGCTCAGTGGATAGAGCATCGGCCTGTGGACTGAAAGGTCCCAGGTTCGATTCCGGTCAAGGGCATGTACCTGGGTTGCGGGCACATCTCCAGTAGGAGATGTGCAGGAGGCGGCTGATCGATGTTTCTCTCTCATCGATGTTTCTAACTCTCTATCTCTCTCCCTTCCTCTCTGTAAAAAATCAATAAAATATATTAATAAAAAAAAGGCTAACATGGTTATGGTTTTTACATCTCATGTTGTCTATCAATGTGTGTTTGTGAGAGAGAGAGTGTATGTGTGTTTTCAATGGATGTGTTTGGTCATTTTTTAGTGATAAGTTAGCTGAATAATAATATATAAAATGGGGCATTATGTAGTCTCCACTACTAAATTTTTTTTTAAGTAAAAATTCTCTTATTTTTACCGAAGTTGGCAAAGTAATTGGAACCCACAAATTGTTGGGGGTTTTTTTGGCGGGGGGGGGGATGATTTTTAAATCACAGTGACTAAATTTCATGATGTTAATATAACCCATAGTGTACTCAGCAGCTTCACTGGTTTATAAAACTAGCAAGAGATGGTTAAATGTGAAATTCTTTAAGAAACATAATACTCCACAAATGTTGAGAATAGTGTTCTTATTAGTTCTTAGTATATCAGCCAAGCAAAATTTATTGCATTTTTATTGGAGTATAGGCATGCCTCAGAGATATTGCAGGTTCAGTTCCAAACCACCACAATAAAGCAAGTATTGCAATAATGTGAGTTGTAAACTTTTTGATGGTTGGAGGGTCTTGCCTTCAATTTGTAAAAAATGCAACATCTGTGAAGTGCAAAAAAACCAAGCACAATTAAACCAAGGGTCTCTATATAGCTCCAAGGGTGCTATAGGACATATAGAAGAAATAGAAGCTGCTATATCTGATTTCAGGAAAATTAACATACCATTTATGTCTAGAGAATTAGAGATTTTGGCTGAGGGTGTCGTGTGTGTGTGTGTGTGTGTGTGTGTGTGTGTGTGTGTGTGTGTCTAATTTGGAAATACATAAGTCAGTGCTCAGAGTTTAGGGAATATTGGATGTATGCTGGCACCTTTTATATTTGAAGTGTGTGTTTATTCATGTAGAAATCAGTTTTCTGGTCAAGTAACTAGCAGTGGTTTGCTGTGTAAAGGAGAGGCAGTCTTGTAGTAGAGAACACATTAAAAGCCTAAATTAAGTTCTATCTCTGCCCCTCCTTCCCTGTGTGCCCTTCATTGGCCAAATATGTTAACTATCCTTGTCTTTAGTTTCTGAAACCTGTAGCGGGTATAACTAATAGCTAATAGCTGCCACACAGTAGGTGCTAGCAAAAACAGTAATCTCCTGCTTCACCCATATTTACCCTCTAATTTCCCAGAAGCAACTTCTTTCAACTCTTTTATTGTCTACCTCTATATGTCTTCAATAATTGTTTATATTGCTATTTATTGATTTACTAGAGGCCCGATGCACCAAATTCATGGAAGAGTAGGCCTTCCTTCCCCTGGCTGCTGGCACCAGCTTCCCTCTGGCACCTGGAACTGGGCTTCCCTCTCAGCCAGAGGTCATCTGGAAGGATGCCCGGTCTAATTAGCATATTTTGCTTCTATTATTATAGATTATTTTAGACATTATCTACTAGGTAGATGTTATGATAGATAGAGGTTTAATTTTCTTTCATCAACCATCCCCGACTTCATCTCATTCTCCCATTATAGAGTCTGTATCACATTTTGAAACATTGATATGTAAATATTCCTGCTTAAGTCAAGTGGTATTCATGATATGTATTCTTTCTTGTATAACCTTGTGTTCTTCCTGGATTTTATAATTGTCTCTGATTTGTATTAGTTTAGTTGTCTTTGTTCTTATTCTTAATTATTTATAGATATGAAGGATATGTCAATTCTGTATGACAAAAAATTCCAAATGCTCAAACACATCAACAAATCTATCAATCCCATTTATATTTTTTGACACCTCCTCCCTCAACGTTTTCCTTGGGACTTTTCTCTCTCAGCTCTGATGTCTTGCTAAATTTAGCAAAAACATCTGTCTTTTGGGGATTTCTATTTGCCCCTCTCCTGTGGTTATTGGTCTAAGTTGGTTATTCTCTGTTTCTCTTCAAATCTGTTCTCTACCCTCTTCTGCTCTGCCCTGTGTTCTGGTTGGCCAGCCCCTAGGGAATACAGTGGGGCCTTGACTTACGAGTTTAATTCATTCCGTGATGGAGCTCGTAACTCAAATAACTCGTATGTCAAATCTTAAAGTGAACGAGTGAGACACGTGATGCTGGGCTGATGTTGTGGCGTTCATTGTGACGTTCCCTGCACCAACTAGCGGTGGGGTATCTGAAGCTGGCTTGTAACCCGAATTTTAGCTCGCAACTCAAAGCAAAAAATCGGCCGAGAGGCGGCTCGTATCTCGAAAAACTCGTTAGTCGGGACACTCGTAAGTCAAGGCCCCACTGTATATCCTCCAAGCTGTCTTGGCTACAATTCCAATTGGGTTCAGGCAATGGACAAGTGAGAGGAGGGGGAGATGAGATATTCTTTCCTAATTCTTCCCTACTTTAGCCCATATTTCTGTAAATGGCTGACTACAACTTCTGTGGGGAAGTCCCTCTTCCATGGCTCTCGCTATCAATAGATTTCAGTAACACTTGACCTTTTTCATACTAGGAGGAATAATGGCTTTTAGTTCTAAGGCAGGTAATGGCTTTCTGCTGTTGCTAGCCTTTTAGGGTTTTGATGTCTTATTGGTTCCCTCACACCTCTGGAGGCAGTCACTTCATTAGTCTGTTCTGGGTTGGATTACTTCTCCTTCCAGACCTTTATTGATTATAGATTCCCTATTCCTGGATTCCAGTCTTCCTTTAGTTTTACAAGAAAGAATGCATTAAAGATATAGTTTTCAAGTTCTTAGTTTTCTGAAAATGTCTTTATTCTGCTCCCACATGTGATTGATAAAATTTCATTCTGAGTATATCATTAGGCTTTGCTTAATTTCTTTGGAGCTTTAGTATTGCTGCTAAGAAGTCTGATTCCATTCTGATTGGCAGCTATTTGTGTGCCCCTCATACTTTCTCTCTGTAGAGTATTTCATGATATTTCAGTTGGGGCTGTGTCTTTTTCTATTGGTGCTGGGTAGGTTCCTTTTGATATAAAGACAATGTTTCAGTTCTTAGAAATTTTCTTGAATTTCTTTTTTAATGATTTCTTTCCTCCTACTGTCTTTGCTTTTTGGAAAATTTGTAATAGTGTGATATTTAAGCTAATGTATCAATCCTCTGTTTTTAAATTTTTTTTTTTTTACTCTCTTATTTTATCACTTTTTATCTTCTAAACCTTTCATTCTTTTTTTTCAAAATTGCAGTTGTCATATATATCACCTCTGCTTTCTTTTTCTCTGGTTTCTGTTGGAAGCCTTCCTCAACTGTAGGGTGCGGAGATGCTTGGCTGTCTATTTACTTTATAAATGAGGCACTGAATCTGTGTGCTTAGGGAGCACTACTGACTGCTCAGTTCATTATATTTTGTTCAGGAAAAGCTGCCCTCTTCATTGGGAGACTCAGATGTCAGTGCCTGAGGCCTTTGTTTCTCAGGTGCTGCTTCCTGGCAGCTGACTTCCTCAAAGCAGGATGGGGGAGGGGAGCTGATAGTCACACAGGTCAAGAAAGATATTTTCACTCCATTTCCCTGCCTCAGCTCTGTGCCTCAGCCTGCTCTCACCCTTTATTCTCAATTTGAGGTCTTATGGATTTAATTTATTCAGAGAATAAATAAACACTCAGTGTCCTGCTGCCTGGTTGGGGTGGGAGATAGTCAGAGAAGACTATGGATCGATTGCTTGTACAAACTCAATCTTCCACCCTATTTCCAGTTGTCTGATTCACCTGCACACTTTCTAGAACCTGCGTGTCCAAGCCCTGAGCCTTTCTGAGTTTTTGTAGGTTAAATACTCTGACTATATCTTGAAGGTGTAACTAACTTATGGTCTTCTGAGGTTGTCACACTTTCATCCACATCTTCTGAAAAAGGGGTATCTTTCATTCTCATCTATTTATTCTTTCTTAAATTTTTTTTAATTTTTTTATTTTATTTTTTTGAAGTACAGACTAAGTTTTTAATCCATATTCTTAAATACCAATCTGGGCGACAGCAGAATGAGAAGCCTACATCCTCAAAGAATACCCCCTTTTTTTATACAACCAAGACATTTTTTTAATACATGCAGGAAACAAATGAAAAGCTAGTCATTGTCTCCTTAGAAGCTAGACCTTGAATTTAAAAACTTTTCACTGTTTCCCGTTTTCTCTGTTCAGGACTTTCTTTTATCATAATTCTTTCTTTCGGCCAGTCTACGGCTAAAATTAAAATTTACAATCAGATTTACTGAGCCTGTCAGTGTAAGATTATTTCAGCTGTACCCCACCCACACCATATACACATCACAGATTCATCATTGTGGTTCAAAATAACTGAATATTCTAAAGTTTCTTTATTCCAAAAAAGTAAATTATATAGCTTTTTTAGGCTTTAGGTTATTTTCAATCCAAAATGGCAGCATCACCCATCCTGTCCACACCATAGGACTGCTCTGAAGAGGAAGTAAAACTGCGGAGAGCAACCTGGAGGGGGCGCCCACCTCCTCTGTGCACCATTGTGGACACACAGACACACACACACCTCATAATAGTTCCAAGATTTGGGGGAAAGTTGTGAGGGGCGTTCTAGAAAGTTTGATGACCCCACATTAAAATGAGCACACAAAAGAAAAAAGAAAAAGCCAAACATGCAAATCATTAAGAGCTTCCATTGAAATCACAAAGTATATACATGATCAAAAAGGTGAAGACTTCCCTATACATTTCTGCGTTTAAACAAAGACGTTCTGCATTAAAAAAACAAAACAAACACAAAAGCTTCCAGATCAGTGATATTTCCACTTCTGAGAATAATTCGGTCCAAACGGAGAATTTCATTATTTCTAGCAATACGCGGTACAGTCCAGCCGAGGGATTCACTCAGTACAGATGAGCACACACCTGCTGCTTTAGTCACTTTAGGGAGCGAGGGGGAGTTTATGCACATTTTACTACACGTCCTGCTCTTGTTGGTAATTTAATATTTGAGGCTTTTACTATGGACCGTTGATTACTAAGGTCCTTGTCCTATAGAAAGGTGTGCTTTTGCTCGGAAACAGAGTTGAACAGCAGGTGCTGAGGGATGGAAGCCACTCAAACAGCACAATGCAGGTAGGAGCCTCTTGACTGCCCACCTCTTAGTGTGCTGGTGAAAATTTGAAATCCTAATCACTTAAGTGTTAGTGAAATAATGACATCTTATTTATGGGGGCAGAGGGAACTTGAAAAAAAAAAGCCATATGCTTTCTGATGAGCTAGTGATGAAAGGGAATAGACTATGGAGTGATAGTTCCTAAGAATTGGTCGTAGGAAGTAAGCCTTTTGATCAATGGTATGTGTGAATCTAACATAAGCTTGCTATTAAAACTAGCAGAAGCAATTAGTGAAACTCTTTCAACAAATATTCCAGTCAATATAAAGTCTCTAATCCAATGAAGGTAAAAAGGTAGACTCTTAACTTACATGCACAGGAAAGATAGGATTGAATTGAAATGTGATTGGAGAGAAACTGGGAGCTTGGCTAACCATTATTGTGTGACCATATTTAGTAGAGGGATTTCAGTGTCTACTTCATACTGTTCATTGAAGGATGGGAGTGGGGACTCCTGTGCTTTCGTGCCATTTGTGAATTGATTCCTCAGGACACTGCATTATCTGAAGTGTATTTTAATTAAGAAA
Organism: Myotis daubentonii; assembly: GCF_963259705.1. Classification (NCBI taxonomy): domain Eukaryota; kingdom Metazoa; phylum Chordata; class Mammalia; order Chiroptera; family Vespertilionidae; genus Myotis; species Myotis daubentonii. Next base: position 46,326,675 of record NC_081849.1, read on the forward strand.
CACATTTTTATTTGCTGATACTCTGCTGTATGAATTAATATAACTTAAAGTACACCTAGTAGGTTTCTTGATTTTAGATGCTACATTATATGATTGATAAACTTAGATATTTGTTTGGTTGGTTGCTTTTTAGTTTTACTCTTCAAACGTAGTGTCCCTAGATTCCTATTGGTAAAATATGCCATTAAGGGGGAAAATAAATAATACAATAATTGAAAAAGGATTAAAGTCAAACTTAACTAAAGTAACCTATGAGTGGCTAAGAAATAGCCTGCTAAATTCCATTAAAAAAATAAAACAAAACTTAATCATAGTTTGTGATAGGCTATTATTAAATTACTACGGACAGAATCTGTTTTCCTATTCACATGTGGGTTGTTTATTTTTTTTATACAGCATTTTATGTTTCTCTGTATTTCCGTGTGAGACAGATTCCAATAATGAGATGTTTATATATAATTGTGTTTTGTATAGAAACTTGGGAAGGATTTTGTATTCTTTCTCATCGATAATGTAATGGTTCTTCCTTGATTGCTAGCTTTTCCATGCTTGCTTCTGAAACAACATATTCATGGCCTGATGTAAAGTCAACAAATTTAAAAACTTTATCATATTTCATCCTAGCATATTCAATTATTTCAGAATTTTAGTAACCAGTGAAATAAATTCATAATTTTTTAATTGTTTCATGGCCATTTTATAACACCACCCCCAAATTCTGAAAGTGCTTCCTTATGTTGCACACACTAACTAGCTGGTTGGTGATAGCAAAGAAAAGAAACACCCCTGGAGTCCCAGGGCAGCCCCCTTCCCACAAAGATCTCTCTTACAGTACACAATATGAGCATCTTCATTCATTCCTTCAACAAAACCTTACAGACTTAACAGAGGGTCAGCCGTAAAAAGACCTGGTCCCTATTCTCAATTACCACTCACTAGTGTCATTGCATCACACAACTCCAGGGGACATCATTCATTTTGTAGTCTATGTGCAATGTCTAGTCTACACAGCCATATTCCAGGGCAAGCCTTTGAGAATATTTTAAAAAGCCCACAAACTCCACCAAAAAAAAAAAAAAAAAAAAGGACAATGAGGATTTACAATGGGAAGGTTTTTGTCTTCAGGCCTTCCATATATTTACTAAGATGGTTGTCAGATATTTCACTGTCAAATATTCTCTCAGCAGTTATTCTCTTCATGGTATGTTAGATATGATTTCTCTAGAAAGATTGCTTGAATGTGTGATTTGCTTTGATATTTAACATAATTACCCGTGAATAATTTTTTTTCTTAATTCCCCACTAATGCAGGAGGATTAATAACTTTTGCAGGGAGGAATCTTATAATATGACTTCCTTGTTCTGCATCGGCTGTCATATAAACAGAAATTAAAGATGCACAAGGCTTATTAATGCTTTTTTCTTGTCCTGACTGGTCTTCAGTTATTCCTTGGAGAAGTGCTTTCACTGGTAGCATTTTAAATGACTAATCAAACGGGACTTCTCTCTTCCTTTCTTATTCCATTCTATAAGAAATAATATTTCTCTGCTATTGAATGCAATACTTTGAGTTTTACATTGTTTACTTGTAGTAGTCTTCAGTAAGGACCTTTCCTATTTACATTTTTTGTGTGTGTGTCTAGTTTCTGGATATTTCTAGTCTGAATATTCTCAGTTATCTATATAATCTTTGGCTGTTATTTTAATACTTTATCTCTAGGATCTTCATTATCTGTGGGAGCCTGTTTTGAATTTTCAAGTATTTTTAAACATAGAAAATCATCTTATTTTCAGTATAGTAGCAATGGTGATAGACTTAAGTTTTAAAGGTAGTTTTATTGCCTGCCCAAACGTGAATTTTGAGACTTGATTTTGGTATTATCTTTATCCTTAGCATTTATGTGGCCAGGAACATGAACAAATTTGCCATTTCTCTTTCTTCTTGTGTAATCTGACCAAATAAAGCCACTTGGTTGTCACTGGGGAGGCAGGTGGCATAATGAAGGGCTCATTGGCCCCGGCTTCAGAGTCACGGTTTCAGGTTCTGGGACTGAAACGAAAACATTTAAACATGTAATACAGTGTCCGTAGATGTGAAAGTCAAAACATTGTCTTAAACATTCTCTAAAAATTCCTCTACCTCTAAATTTTATCATTTGAGTAAATTGTACTGCTGAACCAGAGGTTGCCATGGAGACTGCTGGAATTCTCAGAGTGACTTATAAATCACATTAGGGTTTAGATATTTTGGTGATATTATTGAACTCATTTTTTTCTTTTTTATTTTATTTTAATGTTTCATTTTATATGATATTAGCTCTACATCCAGTTTCTTTCTCTATTGCAGTTTCGTGTATATACTACTCAGACTAGTTTATGCAATACATTCATTCATTTTTAAAGATATTTATTGAACATCTATTTTGCACCAGGCACTGGGCCAGGTCCTGGGGCTTATAGAGATGAGAAAGATCCATTCATGCCTTCAAGGTCAGAGGGAAAGACTGTGATAGCTATAACACAGGTATACAGTTGGTACAGTGGTGGCTTAGGGGCGACAGTGATAAGTTTATCCTTGGTGGATTGTTGAGGAGAAGCGGGGGCGGGGGGGGGGGGGCGGGGGCTGGAGGGAAGGTGGTCACAGAAGGTTTCACCAAGTGGCAATTACTTGGACTGACTTGCCAAAGCCATCTTTCCAAGTTGACAAGGCTGGGGTTGAAGGCCATAAAGGCCATGCTGTGGATAAAATATCCCACCACGAGGTGAAATAGCTGAGACTTGTGGGTAGGAAAAGGAACATGGTTTAAGAAGCAGGTAGAGAAAAACGAAGGAAGGGGGGAAATGGTTAGAGACCATAATGGAGGGATTTTTAGAAATAGTTAGGATATGAGACCTTCATGACTGAATGAAGGGAAAGGCAAGGGTTTTGGATGATTCCTGTGTTTCTAGCTTAAGTAGCTGGACCAGAATGCAAAAATACAGGTTTGCCACTTGATTAAAAAAATTATATATATATATATATATATATATATATATATATATATATACACACACACACACACACAAATATTACATATACACACAAATTTATATGTACTAAAATATATGTATACTGAAACATGTATATTAGATAGATAGATAGATAGATAGTTAGAAAGAAGTATATTAAAATGTGTGAGCAAGAATTACCATTGTAACATAAGAAGCATTAATGCTGGTTAGTACTTTAAGATGGTTGGATTCTTGAGACCTCTCAGAAGTCTTATTTTAGATGTCGACACTGGTGCCTCCTCCCAAGTCAACAAGTCAACAGCCGGCCACCCTGGGCCGTGGCCTTACGGAACTACATTAGCTGCCTGGACTTCATTCTTGGCTGTTATTTAATTTTTGTTCTGAGGTGCTTAACTTGTAAGTGTACCTTCTTGAAGATGTAATTTTGTCTCACCATTTGAAAAATAAATCTTAGAGTTTCCCATTATATAGCAAGTCTATTTTTTTGAGTTGAGTGTTTTCTGAGATGGGCTTTTACCCACCATCTAGGGTTGCTTTGGTTTGGTTTTTATTCCTTGAGAACTAAGTACTCCAGAGAAGTATTTGACTAAGATATATTGTGCCTATCTGAGCCTAATGGAGCGCTAACCACAGTAAATGATGAGTGACAGTTTAATCAATTCAGCCCTTTCAGTAGTCACCAAGGGCATGTGGAATGTAATTTTTTAATCTTTCACTTTTCAAATTCTGCAAATGCCAACTTGAAAATATCACATCTGTTATGTATAATACATTTTTTTATGTTATAGCAAAAAAAATTTTTTTAAATTTTGATCTTTTAGAAGCTAACCTCCTCGGGAACAAAACCATGGCCTATCTTACAAATATATACATTTCCACAGAAAGAAGTGAGGTAAATTAATGGCAGTCTTGGAACATCAAATCACACTAGCTTTAATTGCATAGTGGTTTATTTCAGTGAAGCATGGCTAAATAAAATTACCTATTAGGTTAATTAACGAGGAACCTTTCTGAATTACTATTGCATTCCTGTGTGTGAAGTTCAGGTTGGGTTTAGCATTTAATCTAATTTATTTCACTAGTCTACTGTCTTTGTTATTCCTTTGACTGGAGCCTGAATCTATATCCAGAGAAGTAATCCAAGTTATAAAACTCCTTTCAAAACAGAATTACCTAGATTCCTTTCAATTCTTGCTCGTGGGTTTCTGGTCTTGGAACCAGCAGCGTGAGCATTGCTTAGAGGCTTGTTAGAGATGCGGGATCTCAGCCTAGTCAGGCCCCACGTGATGGGCAGTGAACATTCTAAACAGACCCCCATGTGATGGGCAGTGAACCCTCATTCTAACCAGGCCCCACGTGATGGGCAGTGAACATTCATTCTAACCAGACCCCCATGTGACGGGCAGTGAACCTTCATTCTAACCAGACCCCCCACGTGATGGGTAACCACATTAAAGAGTGACAAGAGCTACTCCAGGTGCTTTTTCTTTTTTCACAATGAGCATACAGGCTTTGAGGGAATTTCTGGTGTCAGCATAATGTTGAAAGAGAGGAAGGCAAAACCTGCAGAGAGTCCTGTTCTGTTCATCTGTCCTCCTATCAGAAGCAGCTTGACACTCTCTTCATCTACAGCCCTCTTTCTGATTCTCTGAACTTGAGTAGAGGCCTCGTAACTTTTAGTTAGGCAGGTTGGAATGAGAAGGGGCAGGCAGGTCTCTCCCGTGGTGAGAGTGGGAGCTGGCTGGCTCGTGTCCTCTCTGTACAAACTCAGATGCACAGGCTATCTATCCTGTGTCATGATCCAGGCTCTGTGGTGCAGGGCTAACACTTGAGAGTGAAACTGTCCCTCTCTGCCCTGAGGAATCTCAAGCCTTTGTTAACAAATGGATGAAATCAGATGCTAAAATCTAGGAGAGGTTTTCTTTTTTTGTTTTATTTTTCGAGATTTTAATTGAAACATATTTTAAAACACTAAAGTCTTAGAAAAGAAATAAAATAAAGAAATAAAAAATATTAAAGTCTTACCAAACTGTTGCCCTGAAAATTAGAGAAGAAGGAAAATAATGTTTTATTTTTTGATGACCAAAATAAGATTAATGTAGTTTACATAAGTAATAATCTATCTGTCTCTAGTCAGTTTGGCTCAATGAATTGAGTGTCAGCCTTCGGACCTAAAGGTCCTGGTTTCGATTCCACTCAAGGATATGTACCTCAGTTGCAGGCTCCTTTCCTGCCCAGGCCCTAGTCAGGGCTCGTGTCGGAGGCAACCAATAGATGTGTTTCTCTCACATTGATGTTTCTCTCTCTCTTTCCCTCTCTCTAAAAATTAATGGAAAAAAATATCCTTGGGTGAGGATTAAATAATAATAATAGTAGTAGTAGTAATAATAATCTCTCAGTCCTATTTTATGCTTTATGTGGGATAATCATTTTTTGGGTTAATTAGCATCTTGTAATAGCAATGTCTTTATGAGAAAATTGAGTGCACTCAACTTGAAATGGCATGTGTCAAATGCCGAAATTATTTGAGTGGGGAGTTGATGGATTTAAGTAATCCCTATTTTAGTTGTCCTGCACCGTAACATCCCAGCAGGACTTTACCACACAGGTAGTTAGTGTATAGGTGGATTACAATGCATCTTAGCTGGTGACCATAGTGACCCTATTTCATCCAGGTCTGGGAGGACTGCTGTATTATTATAACCCCTTGGCTCTGGCTCATTTGAACTTTGTCTTTAAAACTAAAAGACCAAACCAGTGTTCTGAGAAAGAGGATAGTGGCTAATACGTTTACAAATGAATAAATTACAGTTTTAGGAAGTACCATGAGAAGCATGGAATTAGGGCATGACCTAATCCATCCAGGCTGAGAGATCAGGAAGCCTTCCCAGAGAAGTGACATTGAACTCTCTGTACCCTGCTCTGAAGGAGAAAAGTTCTTGCCCCTTTCCTGGGAATTCCTTTCTTTCTCTCCATTCCACACTCCCCCCATTGCCTGAAATTTAATCGTTTAGGTTAATTTTTTCATCTTGAATTCCTTTGCCAAAGATTGTATATGTCTATTTTCAAATACCTTTATATCAAACTAATTCTTTAAGTAGTTTGCTGCCCAAGTTATTTAAGGTTAACTTTAACTGATATTTTACATTCTAGCCTGCAGGTCTAGATGGCTCATGTTGCTTTTAAGAAAAACTTCATCAAAATGCACAGGGGTTCTTTTTTTCACGTATGGGGAAAACTCAAAATGCTGTGGCTCTTCTACTTAAATGACTCATTCTATATACTGTCCCAAGGAGATGCTGTCCTTCATTTTGCCTTTTGTAAAAAATAAACTTTTGATTTTAGAATAGACTTACAGAAAACTTGCAGACCATAGAGAGTTTCTATATACTTCTTACCTGGTTTCCTCTATTTTTAATATCTTACCTGTGGTACATTTGTCCCACCTAAGGAACCCACAATAGTACATTGCTATTAACAACTTCATTTTTATTTTACTGTTTTTGTTTTTTTTCTAATTTCCTTTTTCTGTGTTAAGATCCCATTCAGGATGCCACATTATATGTAGTAGTCCTGTGTCCTTAGCCTCCTATGGTTATGGTAGTGTCTCAGATTGTCCTTGCTTTTCATGACCTTGATAGTTTTGAGGAGTACTATTTGGGTATTTTGTAGAATTTCCCTTAATTTATAGTCGACTAATGTTTGGGGGAGGAAGACTGCAGAGTTGAAGTGACCTCATCATCACATTCTATCAAAGGCATGTGCTATCCACATGACCTATCACTGATGACATTAGCCTTGTTCACATGGTCAAAGTACTGTTCACCAGTTTTCTCCATTTGTAAGGTGATTATCCACCCCCACCCCTTCTTCCATACAAGACTCCTTGGAGAAGAGTTCCTAAGTTCAGCTCTCACTTGGTAGTTGAGAAAGTGACAGTGGAGGGAGTGTTGCACTGCTTTTGATTCATTCATTCAACAAATATTTTTGAGCCCTTACTATATGCCTGACACTTCCCTGAGCCTTGAAGACAAGCTGATGACCACAACCTTGTTCCTTGTCTTTTGGGTCTTTCATCTAGAGGAGACACACTTCCAAAAAGCAAAGAGAAGCTAACATCCTTTAAGTGGTGTGAAGAAAACAAACTAGGGAAAGGAAGGTGAGACATGGGGTCTGGGCAGCAAGAGGAACCTGCCTTACATATGGTGGTTAAGAAGGTCATTTATCGATGGAGCCATTTGAGCTGATCCCTGAATAACAAGGAGCAATTATCCATTCACAGAATGAGGGGAAATGCGCTCTGGGCAGAGGGAACAACTTAAGCACAGATGCTGACATGGGAAGGAGTGTTGGGTGTTTTAGGAGGGACAGCAGAGCAGCATGGCTGGAGAAGAGGAAGTCCTGTGGATAAAAGCTGTGACAGAAATTAGAGAGCATGTGGGGCCTTCACTCTTTTCCGTCTTCACTCTTGGTTTTAAAGAAGAAAAAAGCTCAAGATATTTAAAAATCTGATTCCTTTGTAGATTAAAATTTTTATGACTTCTTTTGATTTGTTTTCTCATTCTAAATTCACTTTCTTTTTAAAAATTTTTATTGATTTTAGAGAGGGGGGAGAGAGAGACGAGAGAGAGAGATCAATTTATTTTTTCACTTATTTACTTACCATTCATTGGTTGCTTCTTGTATGTACCCTGAGTGGGGATCAAACCTACAACCTTGGCATGTTGGAACAATGCTCTAACCAACTGAACTACCCAACCAGGGTTTCTAAATTCACTTTTGTACCCAATTTTTTACTCATAATTTTGTATTCTTTGTCAAAATAAGAACTCCAAAACTGTATGATCTTCAGGCCTAAAAAATAGTCCGTCTTTGCTCATAATTACAATGATCAATTCAGCTTAATTGTGATAAACTATTTATACATCTGTGGCATAAATTAAATTCAGGAGTTTTGAGACTTGAAAGATGTAAGCATGCATGGATGCTTATATATTACCTTACCAGGTAATTGACCCTAAAATAAGAATTTAAACATACTGAATCCCGTGTGACCAGTAAGCTTTGTGACCAGTTCTTATTCTTGAAAAATGTAGACTAAGAGGCTGATAATTATGTAATTACTCAAATTGTCAAAAGAAGTGACAAATTAAAAGAGACCTGCTGAAATAAGTTTATATATCATAAGTACAGAACAAGCGTGGATGCATTCTTTCTAAGTAAACTACTAAAGGCAGTCACCTTAATCCATCAAGAGAGGGATCGCAGGGCTAATTCACTGTAGGAAGGAATAAATGGAAAGCAGGTAATAGTCCCTTCATATTAAATTGAAGGCAGTAAGGCAGCTCCTGTAATAAAGTAGTCTGCTATGTTAATATGTTGATATGTTTTATATTTCTACTTTCTAATTTTCTTGAGCTTCCTATCTCTTTCTTTTATATATCCTTTAAGTATCATTCTCTCAGCTTTATTAGTGTACCCTAAGGCAGCTTTGAAAAATGATGTCCTCAGAAACGTCCATTAGAAATGAGAATTCCAGTCCCTTCACTAGCTGAGCAGATAAGAGCCTACCGGTGTGTTATATCATTACCTTCCAACCAAGTGGAATTACAGCATAGATTTGTCTTTTAATTGTTCTAAATATCATATTATGGAGATGATATAGACTAAGCCCAAGTAGTGGTAAAATAATTTCTGGAAGGAGTCCTGACAGTGTAATGGTTACATCACCAGCCAGCTTAGCAGGATAGACAGCCAGCGGGAGAGGCTTGCCTTCTACTGAGGGTCTTCACACTCAGAGTTGGAGCTTGTGATGGGAAAGACCAAGGCCAAAAGGTGGAGAATAGCGGGTAGGTTCTGAATATTTAAAAAAGGAAGGTGTAGGTAGCTATTTAAGATCCAAGATACTTTTTGTTATCTCAAATACGAAGGCAATAAAAATGTAGGTTAGTAGTCTTAGAAATGAATTCATCAATTAAAAATTTTTAAAGTGACCAAGTTTAAATCCTACACCTAACTGGACATCTAAAACCCAATATTTATACAAGTAAAATTGCATTTTAATGTGTTAATAAAATGATTTTGATTTCTATTTTGTCTCTCAAATCTTAAATGAAAAATGTTAAAACCCATCTGCCTAGAGCAGCTATGGGCAAACTACGGCCTGCGGGCCAGATCCAGCCCATTTGAAATGAATAAAACTAAAAAAAAAAAAAAAAAAAAAAAAAGACTGTATCCTTTTATGTAATGACTAGGGGCCTGGTGCACGAAATTCGTGCACTGGGTGTGTGTGTGTGTGTGTGGGGGGGGAGAGTGTCCCTCAGCCCAGTCTGCCCCCTCTCACATACTGGGAGCCCTCAGGCGTTGACCCCTATCACCCTCCAATCGCAGGATCGGCCCCCAGCCCAGGCCTGATGCCTCTGGCCCAGGCGTCAGGCCTGGGCAGGGGACCCCCAGACCCCTCCGATTGCTGGCTCTGCCCCTTGCCCAGGCCTGATGCCTCGGCCAGAGGCGTAGACCCCCATCACCCTCCGATCGCCTGATCGGCCCCTTGCCCAGGCCTGACGCCTCTGCCAGAGGTGTCAGGCTTGGACAGGGGACTCCCATCTCCCCCCGATCACTGGCTCTGGCCCCCGCCCAGGCCTGAGGCCTCTGGCCCAGGAATCATGCCTGGGCAGGGGACCCCCATCTCCCTCTGATCACTTGCTCCACCCCCCGCCCAAGCCTGACGCCTCTGACCCAGGCTTCAGGCCTGGGCAAGGGGACCATCATATCCCCCCAATCCCTGGCTCCGCCCCCCACCCAGGCCTGATGCCTCGGCCAGAGGAGTTGACCCTCATCACCCTCCAATCACCAATCACCGGATCGGCCCCTTGACCAGGCCTGAGGCCTCTGGCAGAGGTGTCAGGCCTGGGCAGGGGACCCCCAGCTCCCCGCGGTTGCAGGCTCCGCCCCTGCCCAGGCCTGAGGCCTCTGGCCTAGGCGTCCGGCCCAGGCAGCGGGGACCCGCAGCTGCAGCGGCCCCGCAATCGTGGGCTTCGCTTTAGGCCCAGGCAAGGGACCCCTAGCTCCCGGGACTGCCAGCTTCGACCGTGTCCAGCTCCCATCGCTGGCTCCACCTCTACTTCCTGCTATCACTGGCAAGGGTGGCAAAGGCGCCTGATTCTCCGATCATGTCTGGGGGGCAGGGCAAAGGCGGCCCCAGGGCCGCCTTTGCCCTGCCCCCCAGCTCTTAGCTCCCCCCTGGGTTTCTGATCACTGTCAGTGGCAGGGGGCTTCTTCCTGCTTTCCCTTTCGCCTCCCTGCATTGTGCCTACATATGCAAATTAACTGCCATCTTGTTGGCAGTTAACTGCCAATCTTAATTGGCAGTTAATTTGCATATAGCCCTGATTAGCCAATGAAAAGGGTATCGTCGTACGCCAATTACCATTTTTCTCTTTTATTAGATAGGATGTTTACTTTGAATTTATATTAGTTCACACAAACACTCCATCCATGCTTTTGTTCTGGCCCTCCGGTCCAGTTTAAGAACCCATTGTGGCCCTCGAGTCAAAAAGTTTGCCCACCCCTGGCCTAGAGCATTGATTTCTGAAATTAATTCTTTACTTCTTGAATTATTTTTTTATATAAAGTAGCATTTGTTTTTATCATTTTGACTTTACATGTTGTTGGTGTTTAATTTAGATAGAAAGTATGTGGTATAATAGAGAAGAGATTTCTGTAAATTACTTCTTTAATTCAAAACACTGCTTATAAACACTTGTGATAGCAACTGGAGCAGCTATAGAGAAGTCTTTAACTTCTAGAGCAGTGGTTCTCAACCTTCCTAATGCCGCGACCCTTTAATACAGTTCCTCGTGTTGTGGTGACCCCCAACCATAAAATTATTTTTGTTGCTACTTGATAACTGTAATTTTGCTACTGTTATGAATCGTAATGTAAATATCTGATATACAGGATGTATTTTCATTGTTACAAATTGAACATAATTCAAGCATAGTGATTAATCACAAAACAATATGTAATTATATATATGTTTTCTGATGGTCTTAGGCGACCCCTGTGAACGGGTCGTTCAACCCCCAAAGGGGTTGCGACCCACAGTTTGGCGACCCACAGGTTGAGAACCGCTGCTCTAGAGGATCTGACACAAGGGTTTGCTCACCCTAAATGGAATAGGAGTGCAGCAATTAAAGAAGTACCCTAATATGTTCATGATTTTATTAGGATACTGTCAGGAAACAAATTCATTCAATGTAGAGCCATTAAAAAAATATTCTGGAGAATTGCTAGAAGGTGAAGAGATTTAGCACAAACATTCATTGCCTGAACATCCAGGCCTTAAGAAGGCAGGAACCAGGTCAATTCAAGGGAAGTCACCTCTAGGAAGGTGGCTATTCTTGCTAGTTCTCTGCCACTGATGGGACTTAACTCATCTACGTATGGTAGTTTCTTTCTGTTCTGCTCCCAAGTGAGTTGGTCTCCAAAGTCCCAGCAGCAGTATTTGATTGGCTCCCTGCCTATACTATTGATTAGTTGTTCCTGCTGCTTAGGTGCAAGCTGTTGTCTGGGGGGCAAGGTCTCCTGATATCCTGCTGGACTGCCTTGCTAGAAGTGTGAGCATGGCAGGCTAGCTAGGAGAGGAAGTGGACCATAGTAGATGTTCAGTGTATATTGAGTTAGAGCTCCAAAAATAAACTCATAAAGAAAGCTGTTCTGTTTACTGTAATGTTAGTGGAAGACTTCGTGGAAGAGTAGGCATTTACATCACAGCATAGAAGCTGGGTTGGATTCACATCTCAAGAGCAAATAGATGAAGAAGGGGGAAGTCCTAGGTAGAGCAGCAGTTTGAGCCAAGTTGTACAGAGTTTTGTTTGACTCATGGGCCTAACAGTCTGGCCTAGAGATCCTCAGTGTAGTTGCCTTAAATTGCTTGAGCAGCCTGAGTCAATGACTGATTGAAACAGAATCCTTGGGGTTTGTGTTTAGATCATTTGCAGTATTTTAAAGTTTCCCAGATAATTTTGATGCAAAGGTGTTTGAGCCCTGGATAGCTAGAGAGAAAACTACATTATGAATTTGTGAAATAGGGTTGGAAAAGAATATTGGAACAAGGCTGTGGTGGCTTCTATATCAGGGGAAGGATTTCTGGACTGCATCCTGTAAGTAAGGTGGAGCCACCAAGTTTTTGATTATATTGGTTTCCACCTTTTGCTGAGCCCAGTATAGTTGTATCTATTTAAATTCCTTTCAGGGCAGTAGACAGAGCAGGGAAGGAAAGTTATGGGATCCAGGTGTGTGTGTGTCACAGTCCTTGGTACTTATTGAGGATGTTATTTATTCATTTTTTCCTCTGTAGGAGTAGGTATTCTAGCTCCAGATTTATTTTTCTAAGCAGAATATATCAAAGTTTTTGTAATAATTGTTTCTACTTTCTTTAGGGGAGTTGGTTGCATCTTTGTTGAAATGATCCAAGGAGTCGCTGCTTTTCCAGGAATGAAAGACATACAGGATCAACTTGAACGCATATTTCTGGTAAGTTCTTCATGGAATGCTTTTGAGAAAAATTGGTTTTTAATTCACCCCTTAGTGGTAGTGGAAAATAATTTTAAACGAATTTGTTGGTTGTCACATTTAATTCTAACATATTTTTTGACTTTTGAAAAAGTAAGAAATTAGTTAATAATTATGTTTTTACACTACTGCACGTTAATACTATGTCAAAATAGTAAGAAAGGACAGGCCATCAGAGGTAATATAGAATAGGGGGTAAAAATGAGAGCTCTGATGAGAAATTGTGAATAATTTATATAGATATCCCCCACCCCCTTCTTAACTCCCTCCCATCTTCGCCCACTTAAATGTGGGCTTTGATCAGTAACTTTTTCCCATAAATTGGAGCATAGAAAAAGAGGGAGGGGAGGAAAGGATAGTAACTTTGAAATGGAGAAACCAGGGAAACATACCTCAGCCAGGTCTTGAAGGTTGTCATCATCAAAGAGAAGTCATTTTGGTAGCATGTACCCTTGGTACAATGTGTTGAGAACAACAATTGACTTCTGTGATCTTTCAACAAAATCATGACCACAGTAATCATGAAAAACAGATCACGCACACCCAGACTGAGGGACATTCTACACAATACCTGACTAGAACTCTTCAAAATTGTCAAGGTCATCAAAAACAAGGACAGTCTGAGGAACTCTCACAGCCCAGAGGAGGCTACAAAGGCATGACAACTTAATGTGATGTGGTATCCCGGCGGAATACTGGAACAGAAAAGATCATTAGTGAAAAAACTAGTGAAATCCAAGGAGAGCATGCAGTTTAGTTAATACCAATGTGTATTTCTCAGTTATGACAAATGTTCCATCGTAATGTCAGATTTTAACCACAGGGCAAGCTGGTGAGGGGTCTACAGGAACTCTCTGTACTACTTTTTTGTAACTTTTATAAAACTATTCTAAAATTTAAAATGTTTAGAAATTTAAAATATGCAAAAAATAAACATTAAATGTGTCCTAGAGCCATATGATCTGGGTTTAATCACCTGTTCTCTTACCTTAGGCAAGGGACTTAGCTCTCTGAGCCTTCATTTTCCCCTGGGGGAAATGAAGGATAATGGTAGCACCTACCTCATAAGTTTGAGGAATAATTGACCTAATATGCAGAAAGTGCTTTTAGAACTATGCCTGACACATAGTAAATACCCTGTTGATTTTCTGTCTGGAAGATCTATCCATTGATGTCAATGGGATGTTGAAGTCCCCACCTGTGACTGTATTGCTGCCCAACTCTCACTTTATGTCCATCAGTATTTGCTTTATATATTTGGGTACTTCTGTGTTGGGTGTATAAATGTTTCAAAGGGTTATAGTCTCTTGTTGGATTGATTGCTTTATCATTATGTAGTGTCCTTCTTTAACTCTTACTATAGCCTTTGTTTTAAAATCAATTCTATCTGATACTAGAGGCCAGATACACGAAATTTGTGCAAGGGGCTTGGCCCTCGCAGCCCCAGCTTCATCTGGAAGGTCGTCCGGACAGTTGTTCTGCTGTTCAGTCCAATTAGCATATTAGCTCTTTATTATATAGGCTAGAGGCCCGGTGCACAAATTCGTGCATGGGTGGGGCCTGGTTGATCCTCCCTGAAGGGGGCCCATCACCGGAGGGGCCTCAGGCAGTTGGCCAGCCAACTCCACCCCCCGATCAGGGTGTTGGAGGCTGATTGGGCCCGGATCAGGCTGGTTGACTGCTGCAGTGTGTTTCATAGCCACAAGTTGTTCTGGTCATTCTGGTCGTTCCGCCATTCTGTTCGCTGAGTTTTATATATATATATATATATATATATATATGTAAGTGTTGCTACCCGAGCTTCTTTTTTTTTCTGTTTCCATTTTTATGAAATTATTTTTTTCTATCCCTTTACTTGCAGTCTGTGTGTCTTTTCATCTGAAGTGGGTCTCTTCTAAACAGCAGATGCAGAATGAGGCAAAAATAGGCTGACAGTTGTTTGTATGGAAAACAATACAATAATAAATAATAATATCAGAATGAACTCTGTTTCGCATACTCACAACTGTAGATCTACTTTTGCCCAATCCTATATATGATACTTGTTTTGTAGCCACTTCTTTTCAATTCTGCTTATTATTTATTATCCATAAATTCCCACACAGAACAATAAAATATTGTTTCATGATTATAATAATAATGCATCTTTATGATGGAAGACTCCCACAGTATCAAAAAGTATAAAACTTGAAAGAAAATCACCCTTTGTTTTACTACCCAGAGAAAATCGCATTTAGTATTTTGCTGTATATCCTCCATTTCTACACAGGTAAAGCAAATTGAATTATACCTTGTGTAATGTTTTGTAACTTTTTTTTACTTAACAGTATATAATCAACATCTTTCATTGAAAAATAAATCTAGAAACTTATCATTGTTAATGACAGGAGAGTATTTATTGTATGGATGAGATACATTTGCATAGTTTGTTTACAGTGATTAACTATTATGAAGTGGTGCCAGGAACATCCTTTGTACAGTTATCCTATTACTTAAAAATCATTAGAATTAAAAGTCCTTAATTCAATAAAATTTAATTTTCATATTCTTATACAGCCATACTTTTATCTAAACTAATGGAACACTTTTTTCTCCCTGTTCCCAAGAAAATCTCTTGCTGATTTCATTGAGATTGTATGGAGCCTATGGATTATATTAGGAAGAAATGATATAAAATTGAGTTTTCCCAATCAAGAATAAATTATTTTATTCATAGTTTATGGCCCTTAGCAAAAATGTACAATTTTATAAACATTTTTTCTACTCCATTCTTTACTTTCATTCAATTATTCTAAATAACTTTTCTGTTATTTTCTAACAGAATATAATAAACTTGTTCATATATTGTATCATTGAAAAACAATAGCAGAAGAGAGAATTTTAATGGGCTACAGTTTGCAAAACTGTAGTTATAGATTATTATGCAAAAACTGCTTTAAATATTTAGCTTTTTAAAATGCCTGGCCAGAGTGGCACAGTGGTTGAGTGTCGACCCATGAACCAGGAGGTCAGGGTTCGATTCCTAGTCAGGGCACATGCCTGGGTTGTGGGTTCAGTCCTCAGGAGACAATGATCAATGATTCTCTTTCATTGATGTTTCTATCTCTCCCTCTCCTTTCCTCTCTCTGAAATTAATAAAAATATATATTTTTTAAAAATTATTTTATTTTTTCCCATCACCATTTATCCCTCCTGTACCCTATCCCTCCTCCATCCCTCTCCCCCCACAATCACCACACTGTTGTCCCTGTCCATGACTTCTTTCTTTTTTTCCCCATTGTTCCTCAATCCCTCCACATCCCCTGCTTCACCCCCACCTCTGAGAACTGTCAGCCTGCTCTCTATTAGTCTATCTCTATTTTGCTTGATAGTTCAGTTTGTTCATTAGACTCCATATATGAGAAAAAACAGATGGTATTTGTCTTTCTCCGACTGGCTTATTTCACTTAGCATAATGTTCTCCAGGTCTATCCAGATTGTCGCAGAGGGTAAAATTCCCTTCTTTTTTATGGCAGAGTAGCAGCATTCTATCATGTAAATGTACCTTAGCTGTTTTATCCACTCATCTACTGAGGGACACATCAAAGAAATATCTGCACTTATATATTATTTCAGAGTGAATTCAAAAGAAAAGGGAATGGTTATACTAGAAATGAGGTATATTTTATAGCAATAGAACAAAAAAAATGAGTTTCATGAAATCATAGTTCATTGATATAGCTTAAAGTTTTCATTATAAGTATCTTTTTATAATGTAAGTAATTTCCAATAGGTACTATCCTGTTGGATTGCTTCCTGTATGAAGATTTTGCTAGTATTTCTTAATTATGGCAATACTTTCCTAATTTTATGGGTATTCAGAGACCTTTGAGCTATGACTAGGCTTTTAATAAATCAAAGAGATAAATCATTGTAAATTTCCCATGGCAATATTGATATCCTAAACTACTGTTTGCTCTTGTTAGAGCATAGAGACCCTTAAATACAGATCAGCATCATGATTGATGGTAATAACTATCTTTTACTGTAATTATTATACATGCATAGTGCCTTTTACAAGTAAAATGTCCGTTGGTAATTAGGAGATAAATATCATCTAAAATTGATGCTTTAGAATTAAAATGTTATATTTTACTCTGAAGAATTAGACATGATCAAAAAAACTTCTTTTGACAGTAAATGTTATCATCTTAAATATTTTATTTCCCCCACTGAATTGTTTAAATTTGCAAACGCTAGCTATATGTCATGTTCTACAAGCAGACTCTCCCAGGAGTTGTGCAATCACCGGAAGAAGACAATCTACTAACCCAGTGTGGTTGAATCACTGGGAAAAAATGCTTTTCCTCGGTGACCTTTTATGTCTGGTCTGAAGAGGAATGGCTATTAAAGTGTAATTAAATCCACTTGCACAAGCTTCTCCCAGAAACTGCCAGACACCGTTTTTTAAGCAGCAGTTGTGTCTCCAGGGAAAGTATTGCCAAGGAGATAGTCAGTTTTGCAAAGTTGTGAAACATGGGATTATTTGTTTTGTTTTGTATTTCAATACAGGGATTAAGTCCGTTTATTCGCTTGTGAACTGTGTATAGAAAGGTGGTTAGTAACTTTGAAGCGCAAAATTAATAGCTTGTTACCAAGATAACTAATATCATTAACCCACACACACAGAGTCTTTATAACAAATGTGAAAAGCAGTAAAGATCAGTCAGGAAAGCCTTTATATATTTTTATGGTTTTCTCTTCCTTTTTATTTCCTTTTTCTCTTCTTTGGTGGAAGGGAGTAGTTCACGGTTTTAACAAGTCCAATGAATTTATTTCTATAGCATAATAACTCTATTGGTATCTGTAAGGTGAGCCAGCTATAGTATAATTTGAGATTTTTACCATTAAATCATTTTCCTTGAAATTGTGATGCTCATGTGCAAGAAAGAAGGAAAGTAATAGAATTTTGACAAACTATGTTTCAGATACTTTGAAATTGCCAGGTGAATGTGTAACTACTTCTGTAAGCAATACTTAGGTGAAAATGGATTCATTTATTTTTTTCAGCACTACCCATTTTTTAATGTGGTGTGATACAGTCTGTTCACCTCCATTAATTGCAAAAATAAGCAGTAGATGTATTCATCCAGGTAAATATATATTCAGGGTGACAAAAATCAGAACTAATAAAAAATTTGTATTCTAATCACATTATTCTGAATTGAAAGAGAAATCTGTTTGGTGGATCCCTGGGAAATGCATCCCTCTCACTTCACAACAGCTGAGCAAATGGCAGAAGTGCTTGCATAGCTGCCTGTGACCTGTGGCAGATGCTCTGGGCTGTGTGGCAATGTACAGCAGCCAGGACAAAGGGACTGGCATCATTCAGTTGGGGGCCTGTCTTTGTTCTCCCTGCCTTTGAATGTTGTTAACCCTGAGAGTCTCACCTTGCCTGTCTCCTGAGTCTTCTGGCTTGCAATGGAATTTCATCCACCAGTTGTTGGTTAACCTCTTGCACATTATTTGATTGTTACAGCTGTTAAAATGTTTTTCTTCCCTGTGTGCGATTCAGGCTTTAGAAGTGCGTATGTGTGTGAGTGTGTGTAAGAAGACCCACTTGCAACTTATAAAGCTACTACTCAGACTGCCTTTGAGTGAGATTGCTCCCTAAGCAAGCCTCTCTTTTGGAGTTGACTGACCCATAGAGATGTAGTCTGCCTACCCAGCTCCAATCCTTGTCTCCTGATCCTGTTTTTTAAATTGATTTGAGAGAGGGAGGGAGGAAGGCAAGGAAACATCAATGTGAGAGAGATATATTCAAAAAAGCTCCCCCAACTGGGATTGAACCCGCAACCTAGGTATGTGCCCTGGCCTGGAATCAAACCTGTGACCATCTGGTGCACAGACTATGCTTAATAACTTTGAAGCGCAAAAATATTTGAGCCATACTGGCCAGGGCTGTATCCAGTATCTTAGCTGGAGCCATAACCCTGAGGTTTCATGATTGGCTGGGATAGCCATATAGAATGTCAGAGAAAGCTGGCACTGACACTAGATGGTTATTACCAATTGGATGTAGCAGCCACATGGTGAAGATGTAATATTGATATCACAGATTTGTATCATCACTTCCATTAATAGATTTGCTTAAGTGATTTTTGCCATCCTCCTTCAGCACTTACTCTGCAGCACAAGGTACAATAGAGATGGGAAGGAATTGTGTGCCACATGCCTGCCCCGGAGAAAATCACAACAATCTAGGTGGGCAGGCAAGCATTGTCTTTAAGAATGGAATCATGAATAATTGCTGAGCAATTGATCAGCAAATGAGGAACCCAGTATTAGTAATAGATCATGTATTAGTTAAAAAATACTGAGCTCTAAGTTAAATATTAGGTTCTAATCCTAGGTTGTTGTTTTTTTATTCTCTCTGAACAAGTCACTTTTTCTAATTGGATTGTAGTGTCTGCATCTCTAAAGGGAAGAGTTGAACTAATGATTTCAATAATGTTTTGCAGCTCTAACCATTTTTAATTTTAAAACACATGGTATTACAAGATTATGCATAAAGCTCTGTGGGTGGTGTTTAAAGATAAAATTTTTAAGTAAATATTAGATAGGCATTGCAGAAAGTTTTGAAGAGAATATTGGAAATGGAATAAGGGAGACAGGAGACATCAGGCCACAGTGCCAGAGTGGGAGTCTGTCCTGTATGGCTGGAAGGATGTTCAAGACTGGGATTTGAAAGATTGAGGACTTTTTATCTTATTTTAAGATAAAAATTGAGGAAGTACAATTTTTTAATGAGAGAGTAATAATTTAAAATGGCTTCAGGAAAATTGATATAGTATAATATAATGATAAACTCAACTATATAAAGACTGACAGAAGTAGAGAGCTAAGCAATACATGTTGGGGTGAAGGATAATGAAAATACTAATAATTTTTGAAAGTCAGTTTTAGCAAAACAAAGTAGGGGGACAAATGCCTCTTTTAATTTGTACGTGCTTCTCTCAAGCCTTATTAATAGGCGTAGTTATTTATACAGTGGCAAATCTTATTCAGAGTGTTGAGTTGATAAAATAGGAAAATTTAAAAGCAGCATGAAAATAAATAACAATCACCATTTGAGGATAACCAATGCTACCTATTTTTGTTATTTTCTGTTTTATATTTTCACAATTGGGTTAATAATGAATGTATGAGTTTGTATCTAGCTTCTCTTTCTTACAGGCCATGATAAACCAACAGACACAGTCTTGGCTCGCCTCAAAAGTACTGTCACCTGGGCTACATTTGAATACGTCCCAGAAAGTCAGATCAGAAGACTCTTGTTGCAAAATTGTTTTGATAAGTCCATATAAAGGATACAGGAAAGAAAAGAGTCAACGATAACTTCTGAGTTTCAAGCTGTGGAACCAAGGGCTTAGTGAGTTCATAGAAAGTAATGGGGGTATTGAAAAGCAGTGCCCGTGGAAGGACAGGAAGAAGTGAGAGCAAGTTACTGGACTTTTATGATAGCGGGTGAGCCCAGGTGGAAATGTCCAGTACACAAAACATTCAGAATCAGGAGAAAGGTGAGGATCAAGGGCTCATTTCACCCAACCAAGCCATTTCTTGAAAAGGAGAAGGGGGAAGGGGGGATGCCTGGAGCCCTGCCTATGCCTGAATGAGGCTCACAGCCTGTCAGTGATAGTGTGGGTGGGAGCTGGACCAGGATAGGACAGAACAGTGACACAGAAGTCAAGGTGAGGGCGAGCAGCAGATAAGTGAAGGAAAAGAAAGGAGGGTGGGAAAAAAATCACTCCCTCCAGGGATATTATAGATCAACTCAGGTCTGTTTAGCTGGTTTAATTGGGAAAGTTTAGACTGTCCATGGTTTTTAAAGGAGACTTGGGATCCTGCTCAGTGTCTCAGGGGTGCTGGAGTGAAGGTGGGTGTGCCCTGAAGGGAAGCGCTGTCCCAGTCCCTCCACTCCTGGCTCTGGTTTCTTTAAGGTTTTGATTGCGAAACAGAACCCAGTGCTGAAAGAAAGGTTGGAAACCTCCCAAGTCAAAAGTTCTAGGAGGGGAAAAAAAAAGGCCATGTAGAAGAAAAATGATGAAGAGAGATCCAGTGCCAATGAAGATGTTAGAGAGAAAAAAATGTCATGATTTATTTATGGACAGATTAGATGGATAGTCTAATAAAGAAAGTTCTGTGCTAATAAGCCAATAGAAATGTTAGTAACAAACTTCAGTAGGGTCATTTGTCTTAGGAAAAAACCAGGATAGTGGGGTATCCCATTGTAGAATAGCTCATCACGACACGCAGAGTCAAGGGGGGGAGACACATACTCCAATTATAGATGAGAAGAATGTCAAGAATGCCGGCGCCATGTTTAAAGCTCCAGCACTGAAATTATGTAAATTTTCATTAGAGTATATCACCAAGTTGAGCTGATAAACAGCTTTATAGTGAAAAACAATCTGGGAAACAATTTTTTCAAGCTGCTAAAATTTTGTGTTGTTTTTCCCATACTCCTGATCACCCTTACAATGCTGTTCCCCACGATAATGTGAAAGTGTGAATTGTCACAGAGTGTTCCTGGGTGGGTCACAAGGTTCCTCATTTTGCTCAGCCTCCTTTTCTGCCTTTTTTGACTACCAACTTCACATATGTCTATGTCCAAAGATGGCGAAATACTGCCGATGTGTGCCACATCTGAGGGAAGTGAGGAGGTGGTGACACTTCTTAGCAAACTCTCAGAATGTTGTCCATAAAGGAGATTTTTTAAACTCAAATTCTGCCTTAAAATTTTTAGTCACTTGCAGTGTGCTCCCACAGATAAGCCTTGTATTCCTCAAGACATCGCATATATGATCTCTTGTGGGAGGTAGCAGGTAAGATGGCTCCCAATATCCCCACCTCCTGGTGTGTATGCCCTTATGTCATCCCTTCCCCCCACCCTTGAGTGTGGGCTGGACCTAGAGACTTGCTTCTAATGGGTAGGCTATGGCAATAGCTATGGCTATTATTTCTGAGACTAAATTACACAAAGATTGATACTCCCTTCTTGTGCACCTTTTCTCTTTCTCTCTCTCTTTTTGTTGTTAATCCTTACCCTAGGATATATTTCCCATTGATTTTTAGAGAGAGTGGAAAGGAGGGAGAGAGGGGAAAAGAGAGAGAGAGAAACATCGATTGGTTGCCTCCCCCATGACTGGGGCCAGAGATCGAGCCTATAACCCATGTATTAGTACGTGCCTTTGGCCAGGACTCAAACCTATGACCCTTTGGTGTGTGGTCCAGTGCCCTAACCATTGAGCACATAGGCCAGAACACACACCCTCTTTTACTGTGTCACTGGCTCACACCAAGGCAAGCCAGCTACCATGTTGTACGTTGCTCTGTGGAGGGGACCCTCATGTCAGGGTACTGATGTTTCCAGCCTGCAGCCAGTGAAGACCTGAAGCCTGGCAGCAATCATGTGCGTGAGCTTGGAAGTGGCTCCTTCCCCTGTGAGCATTCCTGTGATTCCACAGCCATCATTACACTTTCATTGCTACCCTGTGAGACTCCCTTAGCAGCAGCACCAGCTGAGGCGCCCCTGGATTCCTGACCAACAGAACCTGTGAGATAATCGATGATCAGTGTCTGTTACTTAAAGCCACTATGTTTTGGAGTAGCTTGTTCCACAGCAGTAGTTAGCTAATCCATTTCCTTTGATCTCATGACCAGGAAAGACAGGGTCAGTACCATTGCTATTGTTTTATAGCTGAGGAAACTATCTTCAGAGAGTATATGGACTTGCCTAAGAAGACATGTTCAGTAATTGCCAGAACTGAGACTAAATCCTAAATCTACTGACCTTTTCACCAAAATATTCCTTTGTAGTTGTTTGGTTGATTGTGTTTGCTGATTTGTAACCAGGAGTGTGCAAGAGAATGCCTTGGGAATCATTTTCTGAGTACACACTCTTAGGCCTCACTGGGGTCCCTGAATCAGGCTCAGGGGCAGGACTCCATGCCTTCAAATACAGAAGCCAAGTCTGGCCAATGAGTCCTTCTGGGTAAGAAACTCCGCTCTTAAAGATACTCGTCATACCTTGAAACATTGTGTGTGTTTTAAATTCTCTGGCCCTTCTGTGGCAACCTAAAAACCTAGGTAGTGGAGACATACTCTCCAGAACACAGGAATAGTTAATTCAGTCAGACTGAGCCCTATGTTTCTTCCAGGATACTTTCGGTGTGACCCCCTTGGGCCACGCCTTTGTAACGAGTATATTTGAGGGTTTCTTTCACATGGTTTGTGTTAATAATATTAGGTGGCTACTATTAGAATTGTGTACACAGCAGATGAATATTTGTAGTCATCACATCCCAGCACTATAAATTCCTATCTGTTCAGATCACTTGATTAACATTCTGGTCCCCTACCTTTTCTTACACCTTAGAAGACTTTACACTCAAGGATAAATCTGTCCAGGCTGCTAATCTTTTGTGAGGCATGAGTTCATTTAAAATCTGACCTTGTATCATCTCCTGCCCAACTCCCTGCAAGAAAAAGAAAAGCCTCCTCAAAACATTCTATCCTAAATTGATCTCTCTTGTCTCATTATCATGTATCTTCATAGAAAGCTATGGCTGTTTGATTAAAATTTATCATTAAGACTAATCTACCCAAGTCACTGGCGCATGTCCACTGGAGAACAGTTTTATCTTAAGTCAAGTTGACGGATGAGCTGACCTTGGAGCTGAATTTGTCCTCTCTCTCATTTCTTTGGAAAATGACAGACATATGTTTTCCAGGGAGTGTGGAGGCTATGGCATTTTTGTATTCTACCTAAAATCTCTTTTATGAATTCAGTTGTACTGGAAAAATATTGAGAACGAATTTTATTATTTTTTCTTTTTTACATCCATAACTTACTTATTTTATAAATGGCAACCACCAGTTGGTCCTCTGTATCTATGAGCTTGGTAATTTGTTTCATTTAGATTCCACATATAAGTGAGATCATATGGTATTTGTCTTTCTCTCTCTGACTTGTTTCCCTTAGCATAATGCCCTCAAGGTTCATCCTTGTCATTGTAAGTGGCAGATTTTATTCTTTTTTATGGCTGAATAACATTCACACACACACATATATGTGCATATACCACATTTTCTTGAGAACTGTCTATTTTAAATGTACCAGTCATTTATTTTTTTCCTCGGTATTGTGTCTCATATAAACTCAGGCTCCTGTTACTTTTGAGTAACTAAATGTTCAAGTTGCCAGTGAACTTTTCTACTTAGGAGTACATTCTTTTCTAAGACAAGAGCAAAGATCAGGTCAGACTTTACCTTCCATGTTGGCCAATCCCCGATGAAGGTGCAGGAATTGGTTTAGAGACACATCCTGTGCTGTCGAACTTCTGTACTTCTGTGCCTTTATACCTGCCCAGAATTATGCTTCTCCTGTCCCCAGTGTCTAAATAGAACCCACTTTTCTGAATATGAGAAATGCTTTCCCCCCTAGTGAAATCTTCTCTTGATTTCCCAATTCAAAATTCTCTTTCCTTCTCTTAGACCTAGGTTTCTCTACCCAAACCTCGCTGCTCTCTTCCTTCACCTTTGACCTTGCAATGCTGTTAGTTTTGCTTTTAGTCCCCTAATGGAGTTTTGGATTTGGGAACAGGGGTGGGGGAGAAGGGAGTACTTTGTGGGAATTAACCATTAGCATGCACCCTGATGCTGCAAAAATATTTGCAATAATAGAATTATTGCATTTATTTTATTTTATTTTTTATTATAGTTTTTATTCAACAGTTTTTTTGTATTAGCTTCAGGTGTACAGCATAGAGAATAGACATTCAAATGGGTTACAAAGTGTTCCCTCCAATAACTCAAGTACTCACCTGGCATCCTACATGGTTATTACAGTACTGTTATCTGTATGCTCTGTGCTTTACCTTATCCCCTGTGCCAGTTTTGTAACTACCAAATAGTACTTCCCAATCCCATCACCTGTTTTTACCCTTTTCCCCAACACCACTCCCCTCTGGCCTCCATCAGTTTGTTCTCAGTATCTATAAGTCTGTTTCTAGTTTGTTTGTTTATTTTGTTCTTTAGATTCCACATAGAAGTGATATCATATGGTATTTGTCTTTCTCTGACTGACTTATTTTACTTGGCATAATGCACTCTAGGTCCAGCTGTGCTGTTGCAAATGGTAAGATTTCATTCTTTTTTATGGCCAAGTAATATTTCATTGTATGTATGTACCACAACTTTTTTATCCACTTGTCTATTGATGGGCACGTGTGTTGCTTCCACATCTTAGCTATTGTAAATAATTCTGCAGTAAACAAGTTGGTGCATATATTCTTTCAAATTAGTGTTTTGGGTTTCCTTGGATATATACCCAGTAGAGGAATCACTGGGTCATAAGGAGGTTCCATTTTTTAAGTTTTTGAGGAACCACCACACTTTTCCACAGTGGTTGCATCAATTTGCTTTCTTAGCAACAGAATTACTGCATTTTTTTTATACTTCACTGTGTTCTTTTTAAAAAATGCATCTTTTGGGGGGAACTCTGTGGGGATGACATTAAGAACCACTTTAAAAATTAAAGACAATTTTCTTTCA
This sequence comes from Myotis daubentonii, assembly GCF_963259705.1. NCBI lineage: Eukaryota > Metazoa > Chordata > Mammalia > Chiroptera > Vespertilionidae > Myotis > Myotis daubentonii. Next base: position 46,351,857 of record NC_081849.1, read on the forward strand.
TTTGTTTGTTTAAAAATAGATGTGAGATCACATTTCCCTTTAGTTTCTCCTTTTGCAGTTCTTGTTCCAATAATATGTAAGTGACTCTGATTTAACATTCACATGCCTGGTTCATTTGATTGAAGCTCAGAACAAATTACTATCAATTTGCTCTAATTAAAATTTAGTATTAAAAAGTGTTTCCTGTTTGCCATATGAAAAGTAAATAGCTAAAAGGTATTAATAAAGGTGTTTTGGAGAATAATATTGGGCTCATTTCTCAGATCACATCTTATTTCCGCTAAAATGAAATATTGTTTCTCTCTCACACAGAGTAGCGATGCACGCACATTTTAATCTGGTAATTGACTGTCTGGATGTGATTCAGTTCGTACAGCAGTTGTGGGTGCCTAGGATACGCCCAGCAGTGGGCTTCAGGGAATGTCTACTTTGATGAAGTTTGGCACAATTTTCATTGAGTTTTCTTCGTAATACTTAGTACTGGTCGGATGTGCCACTCTGAAAATCCAGAATCTAAACCATAGGGAACTTAATCAAATTGCCAATTCCTTATTAATTTTCTTCCTCATAATGAAAAATATGCTTAGACAAATAATTAGATAGTGTATAGAGAGGCTCCTTCTCATAACTGTGAGCTTCCTGATACCATGATGTCTAATTGGATACAAAATGGAAAAGGCATTAACTTTAGTGAAATTATAATCTTCTATCTAGCAAAAAGGTTTTTAAACAAAAGTAATACAGTGTCAGTATATCTTTTCCAACATTAAGCTCAATTTTTTGGTAACAGGAAAAGATGCTATTATATGGGAAATCTATGTACCTTCTGCTCAGTTTTGCTGTGAACCTGAAACTGCTCTATAAAATAAAGTCTATTAGGGGGTGGAGGGATGATGCTGTAGATGAATCAAAGTGGAATACTGTCCAAAAAGGCCATTCTCTTCTTCTGTGTCAATAGGAAGATTTCCCCTTTCAGGAATTATGTCTTAGTTCTGTCAGTGAGCCACTTTGTGGAAGGAAATAGACACTTAGGCAGTAAAAATATTTATTGCCTGGCAACCGAATGAAAGCTGTGCTAGGCAGGGCAGTGCAAAGATCCTCAAGCCAAGTGCTACCAGTACAGTATCAAGATCAAGTTGAGGCATCAAAAACCTATAATCATTACTTTGGGAGCAGGGAACAGGGTTGGGGGCATTGCTGATGATCCTTCTTCTTCCTGTATATTTAATGTGGCATGAATTGGTTAAAATGGGAGCACTCATTTATTTGAACAGACCTGTACCAACATTATTTCAAAAAAGGTAAGAGGCGCTATACTATACTGTCCATCATATAAACCCAGGGACTTTATTTTTTTAAATGTATTTTTATTGATTTCAGAGAGGAAGGGAGAGGGAGAGATAGAAACATCAGTGATGAAAGAGAATCATTGATTAGCTGCCTTCTGCATGCCCCCTTACTGGGGATCGAGCCTGTGACCCAGGCATGTGCCCTTGACTGGAATTGAACCTGGGACTCTTCATTCAGCAGGCCGACGCTCTATCCACTGAGCCAAACCAGCTAGGGCTAAACTCAGTGACTTTAATAGACCAGTGAACCTTTAACTTTTGAGTGTTAAGATAAAGAATGGTCTGTATGTTACAACAGGTATTTTCTGACTTATGGATATTGAATTATTATTTACTAGTAAACTATTCTGTCTCAGCCACCACTTAGCTTTTTTTTAATCGTCACCCAAAGATATGTGTATGTGTTTTTAAATTGATTTTTAGAGAGAGAGGAAGGGGGAGAAAGAGACAGTGGGGAAAAGAGACAGAGAGAGAGAAAGAGAGAGGGGGGGAGATAGAGACATTGATGTGAGATAGAAATATTGATTGGTTACTCCTGTACATGCCCCAGCAGGGATCAAATCCACAATCTTTTGGTGTACAGATGTCACTCTAACCAGCTGAGCTCCCAGCCAGGGCTTAGCATTTTTTTCTCTGGTATATATGTTTCGTTGTCTTCTGTTTTTTTTAAGTAATGATTTTATTCATGAAAATGCTACAAGACGCAAGTTGGTCTTTTTTCTTTCTTATTTTTTTTTCTCTTTTTAAACCAACAGCTTGCTCAGAAAGTTAGAGAGCTGAATGATACACAGCAGAACTCTCAATTCCTCCAGCCTTGACTCACCCTCCATGGGTAGTCCTGAAGCCCAAGAACTGAGCTTGACAAATGCCAGGAATCTAGTCTATACTTTTAATTCAGTGTTCAAAGCCCTATCTATGTTAATGTAAAAAGAACGACAAATATGCCTACTATTGGCTACTTCCATGTCACTGCTCAGTATTTTCCTGTGTCATCTCATGTGATCCCGCCCTCCAAACAGCTGTGCTTTATTTTTGCTGATGTGCCCACTTATTCCAGGTTATTTCCACTGATGTCAGCCACGCCTGAGAGGCCAAGCCTTCTGTTTATAGCACTGGGATAGAATCCAAGACAGTATGAGAAGGACGTGGCCTCTCCTGCAGGTACAGAAGATGCTGAGATTGGCATTGGTGTAAGCAGTTCATCAAGGTGGTCTCCAGTGACAGAGATGAGCACTGTGACTTTTTTCCTCCCACATATGCCAGGCTGTTGTGTGATAATATTCAGGACATGTTTTAGGAAGGAGAAGAAGACAAAGACCAGATTTCATTTTCAGAGGGTCTTTCTCCAACCCTTAACGAAGGAGACATTTTAAATGAGGTCTTCACATTAAGAGACAATGCCAGAAGAGGAGCTTGCGAAGGGACTGATTCAGAATGCTTCCTTGTGCTTCAGGAAACTCAACATATTAACTAAGATGAACATATAAACTAAGAGAATGGCACATGTAAAAATCAGTGCGAGCCCAGCCAGTGCTGCTAAGTGATTAGAGCATCGGCCTGCTCACCAAAGGGTCATGGGTTCCATTCCTAGTCAAGGGCACCTAACTGAGTTGCAGGTTTGGTCCCCGGCCCAGTCGGGGCTCAGGGTTCTTGTGGGAGGCAACCAATCAATGTGTCTCTCTCACATAGATGTTTCTCCCTCTCCCTCTCCCCCTCCCCCTCCCTCTTTCTCTCCCCCTCCCCCTCCCCCTCCCCTCTTCCTTCCACTCTCTCAAAAAAGCAGTGGAAAAAATATCCTCAGGTGAGGATTAAAGAAAATCAATCTCAAATATTTTATTTATATTTCTTTGGTCTTCATTAGAATAATGTTTATAGGAGCAAGGCTGTCAAATGGGAGATCAGTTTTCAGAAATATGTAACTAAATGAAGAAAGCAAGTACAAGTAAAAGTACTATGTTTTGAGTGTATTGTTTTGGTTTTGGTTTTTAGTCTTAGAATTTCTGAGAACTCAGTATTTGCCTTTATGCTCTTCAGTGGCTTTGGTTAGAAAAGCTTCCTTTTCTTTGTTCTGGTTCATCTCTTTATGATAAAAATTTTAAACATTGAGAAGGAATGGTACACTGTCTAGGATGACAGGTTAATTATCTTTTTTGCCCCTTAAGGGAACCTAGTAAGAATTTGGAGATATATGGGTGCTGATAGCTTACCCCTACGGTCTGTGTGTTCTACCAAAAATAATGAAAAAAGAAAATTCAGGTCCGCTACCGAATCTCAGGAGACACAGCTTTGATAATACCAGCCTGTCATTTCAGATGAGAAGATAAAAAATTCACTCAGAAAATAAAGAAGAAAGCAAATGAGATTTTATTCACCATGTGTCTCAGCATAACCTGCTGTAGAAATAAAACTAATAATGAAAACATAACATGAAGGTACCTTCAGTAGTCACTCTGCTTTTTTTTTTCCTCCTTTCTTCTCTTTAAAAAATGTAAATATAAAAAGAGACTTTCTTTTTACCCTTCCACTCTGTACTTTATTTTAATTTTATCATTTTAAAGGAGATTTTTATGGAATTTGGAGAAAAAGTAGCATTTTCAAAACACACATGGAATATTAAGAAAAACCGATCAAGTGTTGCTCTGTAAAGCAAGTCTCAAGTGCTCCAAATGTTATCCTTCACACATGGGAGAACATCATGTTTTTCTTTCCCTTTCCCCCAAACCAAGCTTTACGAAGATGTATTACTGCTAAACTTTTATAGTCAATGGATTTGTGAGTCATTGATTTGAAATTAATATAAGTAAGATGCTAGTCTGCAGTCCTGTAAAAGATTCAGTATCATGGAATTAACAGCACACAGGTAAAATGGGCAACACATCTCCTTTGCCTTTATGTTAATAGCACTTTCCAGTGATACTTTGATGGTAGAAAGTGAGCTTCTTCAGCATTCATAAGCTTCAATGTAGTTAAACCTTATGAATATAAATTCTAATCATTAACTTAACTACATTGTTAACTGAATGAGCTCTATTTCTTATTTTAAATTATAATGGTGTAGACCTTTGGGAGCAAACCAGGGAAAGGGATGTCCATCCTGGATGTCATCCAGGCTTTCCAGTTTAGAACACTAGAATATCTCCTGCAGAATGTCTTCAAGTAAAGCTAGTTCACACATTACTTTAAAAGAAATAGAAAAGTCTATTACTTTATAGACTTTTCATGTCTTTGGGGACCTGATAACTTACATGTATTTGACCAGCAGAATATATTCTTATACTTTCTATTTTTTTTTCAAGGTGTGAATTCTTTTTTTTTCTTTATTGATTAAGGTATTACATAAGAAAATATGGAACTCTTCACAAATTTGCATGTCATCCTGGCACAGGGGCCATGCTAATCTTCTCTGTATCGTTCCATTTTTAGTATGTATGCTGCTGAAGCGAGCATCCACTCTGTACTTTAATTAGAATATTAGTATTAATTCCACTGAACCCGGGGGAGGGGGGGAGATTAGGATATGTTTCAGTAATTTGTGAATTCACCTCCTAGCAGGGTTTGAAGAACAGCATTGGTAGACCTGAATGCTCCATACTGCCTCCATTAAAATAATACACAAATCTTGCCTGTAACTGGAGCCAGCATAGCTTAAACCCAATTATTGTCTTCAAAGCACTTTCTCTTAGCATTACACTGTGTTTAAATCCAGTGCAAGTGATATAACCATCTGTGATAAATTTATGGAATTTATGACTTTATGTCATGACAGATAGTAAATGTAAAAAGTATGTCAAAGGTATTTTTACATAAATTCTGGAATGAAAGCTCATTCTGGACTGCTTGTTGGAAGACTTGACTTCTAGACTTGTCTTTGTTTGTAATTGGACATGCTTAAGCAGGATTCACTTTTTCACCTATAGAAGGAGGCTACAGTTTCCATAGTTTTCAAAAAAAATATTACTAATGTATTTTTTACATAAATTTCACCTATAATCCTGAGACCCTAAATTCCACCTGCTTGACCTCCCTTTCCATCCCCCACAATAGCCCTGATCTGCCTCCAAGAGCTTATACAACTCCAAGGCATATAGTATGAGAACCATAAATGGGGAGATATACCATGTTCATCAACTAGTAGACTCAATATTGTTGTAAAGTCTCCAAATTGATCTCCAGCTTTAGTCTGTTGAGAGAAAGAAACGATAAGGCAATAACTATAAGGAAATTACTGACCTATAAAATCTAAAATAAAGAATACCTGTGTTATATATTAAGTTTGGAGGAGGTGTTTTAGTGATGGGCAGTTCTGACTTTTTCTTTTAACCTGAAAAGAATGTGAGCAAGATCAACATGAGGGTAAATCAAAAAATTTAAAATTTTGGATTTTGAAGAAAGCTCTTTTCCTTAATGAATATTAGTTTATGTCATCTTCTGGTAGTTAGTTGCTGTTAAGCTGGTTGAATTGAAGCTTAAAAGATACAAGAGAAAGTCTGAAATAAACTGTTCAGCAGTGTGCTGGACTGACTGTGGGAAATGAATGATGAAATTAATGAACTACATTGAGAGCCAACATGAGGTTTAAAGCTGCTACCTTCTTCAATGGATGGCTACCAGTTAGGGTCCAGTCTGGAGTTACAAACTACCCTGTAATTTAAACAGTGATGATTTAATAGAGAGAGTTATTAGCTATTTGCAAGATATTTGCTACTAAGAAGGTATAAAAGAGAATTCTAAAGCAGTGGTCGCCAACCAGTGGTCCACGGACCACTGGTGGTCCGTGATGTTTTCCAAAAGGTTGGCGACCGCTAGTTTAAGGAAACCTTTGGATCAGCAGTCACCAACCGGTGGTCCACAGACCACTGGTGGTTCTCGAGGTCCAAAAGGTTGGTGACCACTGTTCTAAAGTATATCCTAAGGCTGAAGGGACAGAACCCAAGAAGGGAACACACTTGGAAAGGTGTGATTGGCCGGGAAGCTCTTTGGGTTGTCCTGGGCCAGCGCAGGTCCACAGTGCAGAACAGGGGCTAGTGGCAGGGAACTGCTAATCAAGACTAGGAGTTGGGTCCTCCCTCTAGGGTAGCAGAGAGCCTAGGCTGGCAGGCAGGGCACTGCAAGCAGGAAATCCCCTCTTGCTTCTGGCAGGCAGGCAGGCAGGGAGCTTCTGGGCTAGGGCTAGAAAGCTGGAGGGCAAGGCCCCCTGGGTGGGATGGCTGGTGCACTGCAGGGGGGGGGGGGGCGGTGGGGGGGGGGCGGAGAGGATCCAGTGCCCTGGATCAAGCTAAGATCCTTCCTCCACCAAGGTTCCTTCAGCACCACCTATTGACTAAACTTAAAATCTTGCCAGCTGGCAAGAGAGAAATAATCCAGTGTCACAAGTAGGCGATGGAAGGTGCATTTTGGGCTGAGTAACATTGCATTGATAGGAAACAGTTTCTAACATCTGTCCTGAGATCTCAGTAACAATTTTGGGGATTTTTATTTCCTGCAAAGTCAAACGTGAACATTTCATTATTAAATGGTAGGTTTCTTATTAAATAAGAGGGGTCCGTGAGTCAAAGGAAGAGCAAGATTGACTCCAGTCCAAGCTTATGACTCCAGTCAAGTTAGAACTCATGGTCAGGGAGGCTTGGGCCATAAGCAATTTAAAACTGCTACGCTTGGATAAAATGACACATTTTGGCAGAATTGTAAGGTTTACAATTTCATATTCGAGGGTGTGGCCGCTGTACCGTTCCAGCACAGAATTAGCATCTCTAATTAATGTTATGTAAAACAGAGGCCCGGGAGTCAGAGCCCAAGGAGACGTCTCGTTCCTTGTGAGGCAAAATAGTATTTTTAGGACCAAACCGGATTTTTCTTTTAGGGTCCACATGGCATGAAACAGATGGTGATGTGGGCGGCTGTGGTTTGAGATCTGAAGCCATTCGTAAAGGCACCACATCTCCTCCTTGTCCCACCCAGGAGGCAGTGATGGCTACAGGCTGGTCCCCAAGACTCCCCTCAAGCCGGTGTCAGCCATCCTTGTAGGCGGATGGACGGGCTGCACCCTGCAGACTGGTAGCGCCCCAGACTAGACTGTGGGGCGGCTGGGAAGTCAGCCTGCTGGCATTGTTCAGAATTAGCATAGCCTATTTTAATCTGAAAAGGAGCTAGAACATTTTTTTCACCATAGCTCTCTTTAGGTCTTAAAGGCATAACTTAATGTTGAAACTCCTCTTCCCCATAGGACCCCTTTGTTCGTTGTTCAGTGTTCTGTTCTGCCTGCTACCTTGGCTGCATTTACCCAGAAACTTGGATTGTGGCTGTTAGCAGGGAAGGAGAGAGAAAATCATTTAACATGTGCTTTTTTTTTTTTTTTTTTTTTCAGAAAAGCATTATAAGGGGGGTAAGAGATCAACTAAAGGACTTGTATGCATGCATATAAGCATAACCAATGGACATAAGACACGGGGGGGATAGGGGAGGCTAGGGGACTGTCTAGGGCGGGGGGATAAAATGGATACATATGTAATACCCTTTGTAATACTTTAAGCAATAAAAAAAAAAAGAAAAACATTATACATTCTCCTTCATAGAAATTTCTTACTACCAACACCTGTACTACCAAATTCATTTTCTTAATTTGATTATGTCCTATTATTTGTACCATTGGTTCTCCATATCAATACCCTGTTCTATTTATTTTAAATTTATTTAATCTTGTCTTTTCACTTAGAATTTCACTATAGTATGGAAGTATGTGAATGTTAAAGTTAAAATTTTCTTCAGCATCACAGTAATCCCTCCCTGGAAGCTCTGATTAAAAATTTTATGCATAGCCCTGGCCGGTTTGGCTCAGTGGATGAAGCGTCAGTCTGCGGACTGAAGGGTCCCAGGTTCTATTCCGGTCAAGGGCATGTACCTTGGTTGCAGGCACATCCCCAGTAGGGAGTATGCAGGAGGCAGCTGATCGATGTTTCTCTCTCATTGATGTTTCTAACTCTCTATCCCTCTCCCTTCCTCTCTGTAAAAAATCAATAAAATATATTTAAAAAACAATTTTATGCATATACTTTCTTCTATGTCTATGTCTAAGTAGTATGTGTCCATGAGTGATGTATATTTCACTTAAAAAATTACAAACATTGTTTTCAACTCGCTGTATTTTGTTTTAACCGCTGCATGATAATCCGGTCTTTGATGTTATATATTTACTAGAGGCCTGATGCACAAAATTCATGCAAGAGTAGGCTGGCTTTCCCCTGGCTGCCGGCGCCAGCTTCCCTCTGGCACCTGGGACCTGGGCTTCCCTGCAGCCCCGGCTTCCTCTGGAAGGTCGTCTGGTCTAATTAGCATATTATGCTTTTATTATGTAGACTAGAGGCCCGGTGCACAGAAATTTGTGCACTGGGGGGGGGTGTGTCCCTCAGCCCAGCCTGTGCCCTCTCGCAGTCTGGGACCCCTCAGGGGATGACCACCTGCTGGCTTAGGCCTGCTTCCTGGGGGGATTGGGCCTAAGATGGCAGTCAGACATCCCTCTGGCAGCCCGGCAGGCCTTGGGGGGTGTCCACTTGCCAGGGGGGAGCAGGCCTAAACTGCAGTCAGACATCCTTAGCGCTGCTGAGGAGGCAGGAGAGCTCCCACCACCACTGCTGTACTGGCAGCCATCAGCCTGGCTTGTGGCTGAGCAGAGCTCCTCCATGTGGGAGCGCACTGACCACCAGAGGGCAGCTCCTGCATTGAGCGTATGCCCTATGGTGGTCAGTGTGTGTCATAGTGACCAGTCATTCCCAGTCTTTCTGCTGTTAGGGTCAGTTTGCATATTATCCTTTTACTATATAGGATAGAGGCCTGGTGCACAGGTGGGGGCCGGCTGGTTTACCCTGAAGGGTGTCCCGGATCGGGGGGGGGGGGGTCCCGCTTGGGTGCCTGACTAGCCTGGGTGAGGGGCTGATGGCTGTTTGCAGCTGGTCACACCCCCTTCAGGGTGGGGGTCCCCACTGAGGTGCCTGGCCAGTCTGGGTTAAGGGCTGAGGGCTGTTTTCAGGCTGGCCTGCGACTGAAGCTCCCAGCCTCTCCTTTTCTTCTTCTTCTTTTTTTTATTCTGGGATTTATTTACCTTCTATAATTGAAACTCTGTTGCCTTCACTGGTGTTCCCAGCTGTGAGGCCACGGCTGGCTGAAAGCAGGTATCTGGGATTTGTTTAGCTTCTATAATTGAAACTTTGTTGCTTTTGGAGCTGTTGTTTTTGGAACTTTGAGCCGGGCTGAGGCAGGCGGGGAACCTTGGCTTCCTCCATCACTGGAGCAAGCAAACCTTCTGCTCGCTTCAGCTGGGTGGCTGCCAGCCTCCATCTATGTTGGCAGTTAATTTGCATATCTTGCTGATTAGCCAATGGGAAGCGTAGCGGAGGTATGGTTAATTACCCTTTTTGTCTTTTATTAGATAGGATACCACCTTGTCCTAAAAATGCAGGTTGTGCCCAGGTTTTCCTGTTGTGGAAGGGGAGCCCGCAGTAGCATCCTGGGTTCTGACCAGGGCTTGTGCGCTTGAGCTATGCGCTTGTGCTTTATCTTAGCAGATGCGATTCCTAGAAGAAGGCTCTTGGATATACCTTGAACATTTCTATCGATTTTACCAAATCATCCTCGAAAAATGTTGGACCACTTTAAACTCTGACCAGCAACCATGCATGTGCCCTCTGTCCTACTCTGATGCCAATATCATTGATTTCCCCCTAGAAGCTTCCCTCCCCTCAGCCGGGACTGCTTGACACTTGAGCCAACCTCACTGTTCAGCCCAGGACTTGATTTCCTGAGATAGAATTATGGAGGAGGAAAAGTAGTTTTCTTCTACCCTTCTGAGTTCTTAGCAGAGGCCCTTGTAATGAAAGATTACCAAGAGAAAAAAGTTCATTAACATGTGTATCTCTTGTACATGTGGGAGATCCCAAGGAAAAGTGAATTAATTCCCCAAGGTGGCTTAGAATCCAGACTTAAATATCTTCTTACTAGGGAAAGGGGACGGGAGATGTAGGCCTCTTAGAAGAGAGTAAATGATTTTTAGAAAAGATGAATGCGGGGGGTGGGGGGAGGAGGGAGGTGGGAGCGCGCGGAGATAGTTTGTAACAACGTTTGGGTGTGATGTCAACTTCTATTCTGTTCTGTGATAGGAGTCAGCAGGAGTCAGTCTTCGCTGGCTGATGACACTTCTCCCGCGGAGAGGAACTATAACATTTGAGCTCCTTTTGCGGGGTCCGATTTTAGGCAGATCAGGAGACTTCAGTGAAAGCCTCTCCTTGCATTTGCTGTTTTTCAAGCATCTGCAGCTCAAGATCATCAATATAACAATATGGCATATGTTGGGGGGGGTCTGTTCTCTGACCTTCAGAATAAACCCAACAAAAGCTTGTTTCCTCTCTTAGATGATTTGCCACAGTAGCGTTATTCCCTGGAGACAGTATTCTGACCAGACCTTCCTGGGAGTGGTCATAACATACCCTGTGCTTGTAGAATGGTGTGGGCCATATCACTAAATAAACCAGGGTCAGGTTTCTCATCTTGTGGGAAGGGAGGTAGAGTTATGATAGTTTTTTCCCCTAAACCATGTACATTTCCAGACAGAACACTACTAGACACATTTATAAAATGTGTAACAATCAGATAACTGTTACCAGTAATTGGCAGTCAAACAAATCCACCACAGTTATAACGCCCACCACAGGAGCAAAATATATTTGTTATTTTTTTCTTTTTCCCCAGATGAATAGAAGCCTCAGATTCATTTCAGCTGGAGAGAATGAAAAAGCCTTCCAGCTAGCAGCTGTCAATAAACTGGGTCCCCCCGCCCCCCATAAAGACCATATAACATCAGTAAAGATAATGAAAAGAGTGTGTGTGGGGGGGAGAAACCTAACTACTTTATTTTCATTTTTACACACGTCCTTCTGATTTTTGTTCATCTGTCAGTGTTTTTATGTGGTTGCAATTCTTTTATGAATATCATTTTACATTCTGATTGTTTTTCACTTTAAACATGACAATTGGTTAGATATTTTCAGGAATAGTTGCAGCCTTTGTAGTCATTGTGTGTTAATGGAGGTAAGGATGGTGGTGGCCTCCTAGAAAAGATGTATGCCACTTTAAATGTCCTACTATTGGACTAGAATTGCTCATTTGGGGCACACCAGAGCCTTACAGAGTCTGGAAGTGTGAGCCAGGGGAGGGAAAACGCCAGAAAACAGGGATGGTGGCGGTGGCGTAGGTGGCAGTAATTCCACTCAGGAATTGGTTGTCTGGCAGGTCACAAAGCTCTGCTGACTCAATGTGAGGCCAGCTAGCAGCCTGAAATTGTGAATTTAATGTGGCTGGAGGGATAAACAGAGTAATCAAGGGTGAGAGGAAAACAGGCAGGTGAAAAATGAACAAACAACTGTCTAAGCAAGCACCGCAGCTTTTGATTCAAATTTAGAATAAAGGCCAAAACTTAACCTTCAGACCACATTTGAGGTTATTCTTTGAAGTTTACTTGTATGTTGTTAGATGTTAATTTTGCTCCTTTCTTACTTCCTTCTTCGTAGTATTTGCTTTATATCCTCCAAGGCCTAATTGGCAGTATTTAAAAATAAAACTTAAAATCATCTTCTCAAAGGGACTGGACCCCATCAAAGTGACTGTAGGAGAATTTGCAGTTTAAAAAAGCATGTTCAGTTATGTTGGTTTTGTTCCTGTCAGAATACTTAGTTACTTCTGAAATTTTAAACAACATTTATGGAAGGCATGAGGATTGTATGTTTAAAAGAGGACATCGACTTCATTGAAGTTTTAGAAACAGTACCCTAGAACAAGAGTTTATACTTTGTAGTTACATTTTATGCTAAATTTTAATTGCCTTTGAGGTGTAATTAACATACTGTTTTTAAAGTATCCCATGTGATAAATTTTGTTAAGAAGCCATTACTGTAGTAAAGATAGCGAACATCTCCAGCATCCCTGAAAGTTTCTCTATACCTTCTTGTAAACCCCCTCCCCCCCAGCCCCCCCTCCCCCGTAGTCCCTTCCCTTTTTCTCCCTTCCATCCCCAGGCAACCACTGATCTGATTTTTGTCACCATAGATTAGTTTGCATTTTCTTAAATTTCATATAAATAGAAATGTAGAGTTTGTACTCCTTTTTCCCCCTTTTTTTTGTTTTGATGGGGGCAGGGGGGATGTGGTGGTTTTTAGTGAGCATAACTATGCAGATTCCTTTATGTTGTTGTTAGTGCCAGTAGTTCGTTTCTTTTTATTGCTGAATGGTATTCCAGGGTATGGATATACCATAATTTGATGATCCATTCATATGTTGACATTTTGTTTGTTCCCAATTTTGTTGTTTCTGATTACAACAAATAAAGCTGCTATGAATAAATCCTTAAATGGACATTGTTTCCTTTTGCCTTAGGTAGGTAAATAACTGAGATTGGAAAGGCTGGATCCAAGGGTGGGTGTATGTTTAACTAAAAAAACAAACTTGCCAATCTATTTTCCAAAGTTGTACTGTATTACATTGCCAACAGCCCTGTATGAGAGTTCCAGCTGTACATCTTTAAATTTATGCATTTTAATGGGTGTGTACTAGTATCTTACAGTGGCTTTAATTGCATTTCTCTAATAACTAATAATATTGAGCATCTTTTCATGTACTTATTTGCCATCCATATGTCTTATTTGGTGAAGTATCTGTTCAAGCATTTTGTTCACTTTTTATTTTTTTTATGACAGTTGAGTTTTGAGAGTGTTTAAAAATATATTCTGGATAGAGAACTTTATCAGATATGTGATTTTCAAATATTTTATCTCATTCTTTGGCTTGTCTTCTCATTCTCTTAATAGTTTCTTTCGAAGAGCAGAAGTACATAATTTTGATGAAGTCCAAAGAAATCTTGGGTTTATCCCCTGGTCACAAAGATTTTTTTCTGTGTTTTCTTCTTGAAGTTTTATAATTTTATGCCTTTGATCAATTTTTAGTTAATTTTTGTATGTGGTTCCAGGGATAGATAAATGTTCTTATATACCTATCCAATTGTTTCAGCACCATTGTGGAAAAGAATTGTCTTTGCGACTTTGTTGACAATCAGTTGACCATGTATGCGTATTACTAGAGTGTTCCTTTCTTGATGCCAATAATACACTGTCTTGATTACTGTAATTTCATAATAAGACTTGAAGCCAGATTTGATAACTCTTTCAACTTTTTCTTTCACAGTTAGCTAGCTAGTCTATCTAGAGCAGGGGTGGGCAAACTTTTTGACTCGAGGGCCACAATGGGTTCTTAAACTGGACCGGAGGGCCGGAACAAAAGCATGGATGGAGTGTTTGTGTGAACTAATATAAATTCAAAGTAAACATCATTACATAAAAGGGTACGGTCTTTTTTTTTTAGTTTTATTCATTTCAAACGGGCCGGATTCGGCCCGCGGGCCGTAGTTTGCCCACGGCTGATCTAGAGTCCTTGCATTCCCATATGAGTTTTAGAATCTGCCTTTTAGTATACTCTGAATGCTTACTGAGTATTTGAATGGGATTATGTTGAATTTACAAATCAGTTTGGAGAAATTGGCATGTTTTGTAATCTTGAGTCTTCCAATCTGTAAACACGGTGCATTCTACCTTGATTTAATAGTCTTTAATTTCTCTAACCAATGTTTCATAATTGGAAATGTACAGGTCTTGCATATCTTTTGGCAGATTTATAACTATTTAATACTTTTATGCTATTGTAAATGATATTTTAATTTAAAATTGTAGTTATTCATTACTAGTATACAGAATACAATTGATCTTTTGTATGTTGATCTTATATCTTGCAAACTTGTTAAAATCAACTTGTTCCTATAGCTTTTTTGTAGACTCCTATTTAAATGATTATGTCATCTCTGAATAGTTTTTCTTCTTCCTTCCATCATGTAGTCTTTTAATTTATTTTTATTGCTCTGTTGCACTGGCTAGAATATCCAATACAATATTTTTTTTATTGATTTCAGAGAGGAAGGGAGAGGGAGGGAGAGATGGAAACATCATTGAGAGAGAACCATTGATCAGTTGCCTCCTGCACGCCCTCCACTGGGGATCAAGCTCACAACCTGGGCATATGCCCTGACCGGGTATTGAACTGTGACCTCCTGGTTCATAGTGAAGTATGGTAGCAACCATTTCAGGTGGAAACTGTAGTTTAACTCTAACCGTGTTGTTTGGCTTAACAATATAAAAGTTACTTTGATTTTCTAAATTGTATAAGTCATCCCATTTGATTGAAGGCCTTACTGATTGAATGACTCTCCCATTGATTGTGATCTTACTGGTTATCGAAGCACATTCTTCTGTACCTGGGAAACAGGACAGCACAATTACCCTAAATTGTTTTAGTGGCCACAGGTGGTGCGTTCCAGCTGACTCAGTGGTCCCGAGACCAGGACAGCACAGTTACTCTAAATTGTTCTGACAACTCAGTGGTCGGGAAACCTGAGGGCTCTAGATAATGTGTTTCTATCAACTCAGTGATCCGGAGACCCAAAACTGTAATTTAGATAACATGCCTAAGTTTAACCCAGGTTACCCAAGGACTCTAGATAATGTATTTCTGTCAATTCAGTGACCCCGAGACCCGAAACTGTAATTAACATGCTTAATTCTGCTTCTGTAATCTGCTTTTTTGGGAGCCAGGTGCCACATTCCAAACCCTGGGATGTAATCAATACCTTTGTGATTTTTGCCTATATAAGTCTGGTTTTGCCACCATCTTATGGCTATGAGATTTGGGAATGGCCCCTCATAGTCCCGGATTGCAATAAATGTGACTGTTTAATTCGACTTCTTGAGGCGTCCTTCTGTGATTCGCAGGGTACGTTACAACAATAGGTTGACACTCAACCACTGAGCCATGCTGGCTGTGCCTCCAGCATAATATTGAATAGAAGTGGTGAGAGTGGACATCTTTGTCTTGGTCTTAATCTTAGGGGAAAGCATTCACTGTTTGACAAATAAGGATGATGCTAGCTTTAGGTTTTTTGCAGATGTCCTTTATCAGATTGAAGAGGTTTCTTTCTATTCCTACTTTGTTGCAACTTTTTATTAAGCATGTATGTTGGTCTTGTCAAATATTTGTTTTTCTCTCATCTATTGAGATGATCATATTATCTTGCATCATCTTAGACAAAAAATATGTTTTTCTTATCTGTGTTCCTCTGCCTGTATTGTATCTTTTGTCTCTGATTGTGTTTTTTAAATACCCTCTTCATCACTAGTTTTAAATAATTTGATTATGAAGTGGTTTTTTGTTTAGTTTTGTGCTTAGGGTTCATTAAACTTGTAAATCAGTTTCAATTTTCAACAAATTAAGAACTTTTCTGGTTATTCTTTTTTAAACATTTTATTCAACCTCTCCCTGTCACTCTTCTTCAGGAATTACCTGTGCATGTCCATTTGGCCACTTGATTCACTGATTGTCACTGATATTCTGTTGACTTTTTTCTTTTTTCCTAATGTTTCAGTTTGGAGCATTTCTGTTGCCTTGTCTTCAAGTTTATTCATCTTTTCTTCTTCTCTGCCTAAGTAGTCATTAATCTCATCCAGGGCATTTTTTCATCTCACACATTCACACATTGTAGGATTTATCTGTATGAGTTTGCTCTTTCATAGTTTTTGTTTGTTTGTTTGTTTTTGTGTTGTTGTTGTTGTTTTTTACCAATTCTTCCATCTTCATTATTTTTGGATCAGTTTGCTCTTTTGATTGATTTTTCTCATTATAAGTTGTATTTTCCTCCTTCTTTGTATTCCTGGTAATGTTTTTTTTTTTTTATTCATTGCCATATAGTGTGGCTTTTTTCTATGTATTTATGTATTCCAAAAAAAAAAAATGTTCTTCTGCTTGTCCTGTGACATGGTCAAGTTACTTGAAACAGTTTTACCCATTCAGGTCTTGCCTTTAGGCTTTGATAGTCAGGACCCAAGCTATGGTGTTTAGCCTATGATGGATTTTTCTCTACTACTGAAGCAAGATCCTTCTTAGTATTCTAAACTAGTGGTCGCCAGCCTTTCGGACCCCATGGACCATCCTTTGGCGACCGCTGCTCTAAACAATGCTTTGTGAATTCAGTGGTGTTCCATTCTGACACTTGGGAGATGGAGCCACTGTTCTCAGCCCTATGTGAGCTCTGGGCATGGTTTAACCCAGGGGTGGGCAAACTTTTTGACTCAAGGCCCGCAGTGGGTTCTTAAACTGGACCGGAGGGCTGGAACAAAAGCATGGATGGAGTGTTTGTGTGAACAAATATAAATTCAAAGTAAACATCATTACATAAAAGGGTACGGTCTTTTTTTTTTTTTTTTTTTTTTTTTTTTTTTAGTTTTATTCATTTCGGCCGTAGTTTGCCCATGGCTGGTTTAACCTTTCGGGTGGTTCTTTCCTTACCATTGGGGAGTTTCTTTAACTTTGCACATTAGTCAGTACTTAACTGAATCATGAGTTAGAATCACCAGAGTTTTATCATTTTACTGATTTCTCCTCCCTGATAGTCCGCTCTAAAAATTCTAGCAGGCTTTGCTTCCCTGGATTTTCAGCTGCATATTTTCAACTGAGAGAGGTTAATAAGCTCTCTTTGTTTCCCCCTCTCTGCATTGTGACCTAGAAATTTTTTTTCAGGTAGTAAAGTGTAGAGTTCGTGTTGTTTGTTTTCTGTCTCTCAGGAATCACTGTCCTTTATTGCCTGACATTTATATACTCGAGAGCCATTTTTCTTCATTTATTTTCGCTGGTGTTTTAGTTGTTTCAGACAGGAGGGTACATTCAGTCTCGATTATTTTATCTTGGCTGCAAGTTGGGATTGTTTCCTCATACCCCCTAGCATTTAGCATGCTGCTATGTATATAGTGAATGTTCCTCAAAGAGTGACTATAAAGAGTCCCTTGCCTGGACCCACATACAAATAACTGGGTGGTGTGTACGTGAAAGAACAACGTGTAACTTATTGAGAGGAGGTGACAGTAAATAAATGTCAGACACCAGAGCCTTTCTGAGCAGGGCTTTCCTGGGGTTTCCCGGATTCCTCCATGGCCTGGCCAGTTTCAGGGCACCAGTGCATCTGAATTCTACCTTCTTCCTGTCCTGCCCAATAGTCAAATGAACATGGGAATGAAACTATGTAGTTCATTACCTACCCTGATTGATTCAAGCCAGCAAGCAGGAGAGGCATCAAGTTATCACAACCCCAGCAGGGGCTCAGATTTACATAGTAAACAAAACCCAGTTCCCCTGTCCTTCGCTCCCTTCCTTTCCTCTCTCCAGGCTCCTGCCCAGTGCCGCCCTCAGGGAAGTCTTGCCAGGGATTCTAGTTCTTCAATAAGAGACAGATGCCTCCCTGTCAGCTTCTGTTGAGCGAATCTATTTTTCACCGTCTTCCTACTTGGAGTCCTGCTTTCAGGCAGGAGATTGTCCTTTGCTTATGTCCACTTGCTTCTACCAATGATTAGAACTTTGTGTTGTATTTTATTTCCCATGCTTCTCAACGTGTATGAGCCCAGGAACAGAGTCAAGATTTAAAGAGAGACATTCCAGAAATCATCAAAGCAAGCTGCCAGGTTATGTTCCACATGGGGTCTGTTTTTTTCTTTTCTTTTTTAAATGTCACTCCAGCATTGAGAATATTTGAGTTTCTGTTCTTCACAAGTAACTCCAGCCCAGTTGAAACCTAGGTTCCTATCCTATTCATTCACCAATGTTTTTAAAGAAAGATCTTTCTTTCTGTGTACCACACAGTCTCATTATCCTTGTGGTTTTTTATTCCTGCTGCTTCTCCTTGATGTACCTTGAGGTAAGGAAAGGCAGTTCTGAGTTTGGAGAATCTTCGTGTCTGACTGTAAGAATCACACAGGTTATGTAACAAGATTCATTTGTGGTAGCATGTAATTAAGACTCAACCTAAAGAGGGTCAGCTCTGCACAGGAGAGAATGCCCGAGAGTGTTCCCAGCCCCACATCAGCCTAGTGAAATAGCTACTCACATTTGGAAAATTGGACTGGAAAGTAGGTGACCTAATTTTCTTTTCTTGTATAGTTACAGATGTGCTGAGACAGTCTCACATAAACTCTTCTAGTGTTTAAGCCGATGACATCTTTGTTAGTTGTCACGATAGTAAAACCTTAAGACATCACGCAAATAGACATATCTTCCTGCTGGTTCCATCACCAAACTTTGCCTTCAATTTATTATAATCCAGTGCTGATATTGGGAGTCACATTAGGTAAACCAAGTTTTAATACTTCTAATCCTCATATGAGAGAAGTTAGGGGTCAGGGAAGAAGGGAATATAATTTAATTGCAAAACTTCCTTTTGCTTACATTCAACTGTCTACTATTTGTCTCCTCTTGCTTCCTCAAATTAGTTTCTATTTCAAGGATTATTTTATTTTGTAGCTCAATACTTTATTACAGACATGGGAAAACTAAAACACAAAGGCAATCCAGAACAGAAATAGAGATTACTTTGTGAACTTCTCATTCTTTTCTTGGAGTTGAAACATGAGATCACGTTTAGAATGATGATCTAGCCCATGTTCTTTTTGCCAAGATTTGTTATAAATGTTACCACCAACTCTACAACATTAAACATGGCATTACATACAATGATTATTGTTTCCCAGATATTTATTAGAAGACCATATGTTGTCACCAGGCTAAATGTGATGTAGAGGTGGCAATAGTACTAGGCAAGCATAGGGAATTTGTGTGCATTAAACAAACTACTATTTTAAACCAACTTACCATAGGTTATTGTCCTTAAACCAAGTTAGCTGCCAGTAAAGCTTAGTTGTCATTGTTGTTATTAACAGAGTCTTGCTTAATTGAAATATAAGTATGAAACTTCACTATGGCGTGTGCCCAGAATGTGTGAGGGGATAGCCTGTCTAGGGTTGAAGTGCCTTAGTCCCACTTGCCCAGCTGTATGGACCAACCATTTATCAAATTTCACTATTGAATGGGACAACTGTGAAAGCCCCCTTCAGCTCTCAAAGTCTTTGATTTTTTTTTATTGATTGATTTTTAGAGAGAGAGAGAGAGATATCAATTTATTGTCCCACTTACTATGCATTCATTGGTTGCTTCTTGTATGTACCCTGACAAGATCAAACCTGCAACCTTGGTGTATTAGGACAATGCTCTAACCAACTTAGCTACCCAGTCAGGACTTTGATTTATTTTTATTCACATTAAAAACATAACCCTTGAAACTAGGTTTTGAAAGTTATGTCCACTGTCACTAATATTTATTAATATACTTAGTATATTTCCCTTCTAGCATGCTGTCTTCCTGTAACAGAGAACGTTCTGTGTACTGTGTCATTTGACTTTGCCTTAGTCTTCTGTGTGGTTGCTTGCTGTCTTTCTGCATTAGGTAAGGTCCAGAACCTTAATCTCTTCTTATCCGACTCAAATTCACATGCCTATTGTTCCTTCTAATCAAATCTGGTCAGTCTATTTACTGAACCCTCTTATTTACCAAGTTCATTCCTTTTCCTCTTTCTTTTCTCAGGCTATTGGTCCTCTTGCAAAGCACTCCCTGATCGCACTCCCTTACCCACATTCCATTCGTTTCTGCTGCTATGTATCTGCAGCCTCAGGAAGCTCTTCCTTTGCTAATTACTCTTTAATCACCATTCCAATCACTCAGGTTGTACTCTTCCTATGTGCCATCTGCACCCAGCATCACTCTCAATAATATCCAGCAGCATTTCTCTTCCCAATAGACAGTGGTTTTTTTCCAGCCAAACATGTCTTTATTTTTCATACCTTGCATCATAGAATATAGGTAAGGCTCAGTTCTGTGTTTATATGCAAAAACATTTACATGAATTTACCACAAAACATTTGTTTGCTTTTACGGGAATTGTTGTAAAAATGATAGTTGGTGACATATATTAATAGGTTACTATGTTATAATTACATTTTGAGGACTTCGTCATGGGGCAGAGGGGTTGGGGTTAGGGGTTGGCACATAGCATGTCAAAATTTCTGCCACTTAAAGTAATGGAAATAGGCTCCCAATTAGCACTTAATGCAGAACTTTGGCTTTGCAGATATGGATTACTGACCTACAGGGAACAATGCCTATGCTAACCATCACGACATAAATAGGTCCCTACATATCACACTGGAGGATGCTGTGGGCGACAGGGAGCTGCCTGTGGGACCAGCAGCCCTCCAGGCAGTCCCACCTGCGAACTATATACCTGCAGGTTAGAGCTTCTGTCCTTGTAAATTTTGATTTGGGAATATTTGAAATCTGACATGTTTTCTCTGCTAACAAAACCATAACACTCGAACATGTTTCTCCCAGTCACCCTTTACTCATGCCTCTCATTTGACCATGATTTCAGGCAGCTCTTTAGGCCTCAGGGACTGAATTTCATGTATCCGTCAATGTTAAGGAAGCCTATTCCAAACAGGCTCTCAAGGATTGATGAAAATCCATCAGGCCATTGTCAGAGGTGGTACAATCCACTGGAGATTATGTTTAGTAATTTATATTCTTTAGAGATTATTATACTCTCTCTAATTGTGTCATGTGTGCCACATGGCTCTACCTGGCCTGGCAGCCTCTGCTGAAAGGTAAGTTGTGCGTTGTTACTGCCCCTCCGCAGCCCACCCAACCCATCTCCAGCCATTTCAGCTGTTTAGCCAGTAGTGCAATCCTTCCGCAGAGATTTGCAGTCCAGATCATAAGCAGAATTGCAGGGTGCCTAAGTGTTATCTCAGGCCTTGCTGTGATAAATCTAATGCTACTATGTGCTGATTCCTTTCTTACATTTTTTAAATTATTTTTATCTTTATTGTTAAAAGTATTACATACCTTTTATAGTCATCATTTATGGCAAGTTTAAAGTTTTTGGAAACCAGTTTTTGCAGCAGTAGGAGGGTGTGTGTGTGTGTGAATGTGTGAATGCGAATGTGTGAATGAATTTTATTCATCTGCTAAACAATTGAACAAAACTCAACAAAGCATTGTCTATAGTAACTTTAGATGCACAGACTGAGTATCTAGAGAGGCACAGAAAGTGACTTAGAAGGGACCTTTGTTAAAGCCTTCCATACACGTCAATATGCCTATTGTTCCTGTGAAGAAAAGCAGGAAAAGGAAATAAGACATACAATCCTTATATCAAGGAAGAAGGCGGCCAAATCCCTGTGGACTCTTGCTTGTCTGTTCCTGGGTCCCCAGTGATGTTCCCTTTCTTCACTGTATCCGCTGGAATCCATTCATAATGAGCAAAATGGTTTAAGGACTCAGGTCTATTTTCTCTGAAGTTAATATTTTTTAGTGACATACATTCCAGTTTTCAAAAGAGGTTGACCTTTTGAAAAGAGATTGTTCCCCACTGTTTTCTCCAATACGGAAAGATTTTCAAGATATTTAAAAGAAAAAAGGCAAGGTATAAAAAATGTCTAAGTGCCCATTAATGGGAGGAAGACAGAATGTTCTGCTGAGCAGGTGGATATGATGTGATGTCCAGGGAGTGCACAGTTATTTCCAGACAGAGGGTTCCTACAGGGATCAAGACTGGGCCTGTGCTAACAGACTCGCTTTCTATCAAATACTTTTATATACTGTTAATTATTACCCTTATTCTGTTTGCATATAGTATTTTCATGAAAAAAATTAAGATGAATGTTAAAACAAAGTCTTTAGAAAGGAGAGCTCTTTTTCTTTTTTTATTTATAATTTTTTATTTTTATTGATTTCAGAGAGGAAGGGAGAGTGAGAGAGAATCATTGCTAGGCTGCCTCCTGCACGCCCCCTACTGGGTATCAAGCCCGAAACCCAGGCATGTGCCCTGACTGGGAATCAAACCGTGACCTCCTGGTTCATAGGTCAATGGTCAACCATTGAGCCACACCGGTCAGGCAGAGAGCCCTTTTAAAACAAGACATTTGGTCAGCTTTCGTATAAATTCAGCTCAGCAGTAGGCTGGATGCTTGGTGATGCTCCCTGGAATGCTGTGCTTTTGGTTTCGGTGTTGCTCTCATTGATTACTTCAGCTGACTGAATAGGTGTTTGTGCTTGACATGAGCAGGGCGAGTGAGCCGGGCTCTGTGACGGATGAGTGTCAGAGCTTCTGGAAGGGCTGTGTATTCAAAGAGCTCCGCTAGGAAGAGCCAACACTGCTGTATTCTATTGTTACTCATGTTCTGTAAGTAGGGGAATCTGTGCACAGAGATAACAGAGCATTCTGAATTACAGGGCCACCTGGGTGCAAAAGCCAGACAGCCTTCCAGATTATTTCCATAACTAGAGAAGGGTGCTGCTTACCAGTGTCATCTAATTTCAGGGCTTGAAACCACAGTAGACTGCAGTCAGAGGTTGTACTGGGAAACAATAGACAAATAATTGTGGCATGATTTCCTAAACAGAGGGACAGTGGTATATCTGAGTGAACTTGTGATACAATCTGTGACATTAATGATGAGTAGGTTCACACTGGGGAAACTCAAAATCCTCAGTACAGGAAAAGCAAGAAGGCAAAGCAAGGAAAGGAAGCCATCCTTGTTCAGAATCCTCAGGAGCATTGTGATGGTGCAGAAAGTATCTGGGCTTGGGGTTAGAGCTCTCTAGTCTCTTCCGTCATTCTTCACGTACTAGCTCTTTGTCTTCATACAACACACTTTCTCAGCCTGGTCTCTGTGTCATGAGCACAAGAGTACCTGCCTGGTAAGATTATTGTGATGATTGAAGGGGGAGAGAGAGAGAGAGAGAGAGAGAGAGAGAGAGAGAGAGAGAGAGAGAGAGAGAGAGAGAGAGAGAGATTGAGATTATAGCAGAGATAGTCTGGCATATAGTATCCCCAGTAAGTGAGAATAACTTTGCTGCTCTTATTGGCAGTGATGTGGCAGCTTCTGTGCTAAGCTCGTCTCTACTTGTACTTTCTGCATCGGCCTTGGGCTGGCTCCGCAGGTTGGCTCCACTCTGAATGGACAGCTCCATCCAGCTACCAGCTTCGTGCATTTCCTCTTTCATATCTGTGGTAGGAAGCTTTGATGCTCCTTCTATACCTTATTCAGGGAAAATTACACCAAATAGACCTAGCTTTGATCTATTTTCAATTTTGACAGAATTATGGACAATTTCACTGTATTTTAAAGTATAACCAGAGACTCCAGACTACAGAATTTCACCCTTTTCATCTTTTCAGATCTTGAAAGTGGGTGATTAACCATTGTCAGCTCTCCATTGACTCAACCTTTCTCAGCTGTTGAACTCCTGGCTCCAATTCACACCTCCATTCTCTCTTTAATCCTTTAATAATTTAATCTCTTTAATAACTTTTTTTGTAGTGCCTTACTTTCAGGAGGGCAATTGCGTATTTGTTTTGTTATTTTAGCAGAATTATGATCTTTGATTTATTCTATCCTAAAAGCTGCTTTAGTGTAATGGTTACAAAGCATCCTATAGCCAACATAAGGACTATCAAAGCATTAATTATATCTTCCTTTAGTGCTTAGCACTTTCTTCCCCATCATGCCAATGTGTGAACTTTCAGATTAACAAGACTGCAGGTGGCCTAGAAGTACAAGGAGCTCTTTCCCATCCTTGATAATACTGCATAACAAACCACTTCAAAATTCAGTGGCTTAAAAACTGACTCATTCTTGTTCAGGTGCTTGTGGGTTAGTTGGGGTTGGCTGATCCAAGCTCAGCTCATCCACTACAGGTTAAGTCCAGGTTTGCTCCACACATTTTCTTCTTCCTCAGACTAGTGGGCTAATCGGGGCATGCTTTCCTCTGGCAGTAGCAGAAGGGCAAGACAGGTGAATGGAAACAGGTGTTACCTCCTAAATTCTAAGTTTGTAACTGCCCCTTTCACATCCAGCCGCATGCCATTGGCCAAGCTAGTCACACTGCCAGGAGGAGCTGCACAGCCAGATGGCAGAGGGAGCAGTTACAGGAAGGCATGAGGAGTCAAGATCAGTAATACAGCCAATCACATCCGCCTTTGCCACTACTTATCCAACCACTCAATTCGAGCAGGTCTCCAAGCCTCAGCTTCTCAATGATTGCATTCATTCATGCCTTTCAATGAATAATTTCACCATCTATGTGGTGTCAGGCATGGTTCTAGGTGATGGGAATACAACAGTGAACAAAATAGTGAGAAATCCTTGCCCACATAGATTCCATATTCTAGTCAGCGATACAGAAAAAAAATAATGTGTATGTGTGTACATGCATTCATGAGTGTATAACGTGTCAAAGAGTAAAGAAGTGCAATGGCCCAGCGGGTGTTGCTCAGGGGTTGAGCATTGACCTATGAACCAGGAGGTCACAGTTCCATTCCCGGTCAGGGCACATGCCCGGGTTGTGGGCTTAATCCCCAATGTGGGGTGGCATGAAGGAGGCAGCCTATCAATGATTCTGTCTCATCATTGATGTTTCTATTTCTCTCTCCCTCTCCCTTCTTCTCTAAAATCAATACAATTATTTTTTTAAAAAGAAGTGCAATGAAGAAAAATTCAATAGGCTAAGTAAAATAATCCACCTCTCCATGCCCCATAGATTGCCATTATTAACAGCTTGATGTTTGTGGTTAAGGGGATGGATAGTAGAGTCTAACCATGGGGGTTTGAATCCTGCTCTTCCTTTTATTTGCTTTGTGATCTTGGACATGTCTATTATATTTCCTCTAGAGGCCTGGTGCACGAATTCATGCACGGGTGGGGTCTGGGTCGGCCTGGCCTGGGGAAGGAGTCATGCTTGGGGCAACCATATGTCCATGGTTGGCAAGTTGGCCCTGCCCTCGATCGGGTGAGGGGGTGGTCAGGGGTGGGGCCGGACAGGGGGAGGGGCCTTGGGTGGTTGGCTGGCTGGCCCCGACCCCTGGTCAAACTCCCAGTTGAACTCCCGGGCAAGGGAACAGTTTGCATATTAGCCTTTTATTATATAGGATTGCTGCATAACAAATTCCCACAAACTTAATGCCTTAGAGAAACGTTCATTTATGACCTTATAGTTTGTGTGGGTCAGGAGCCCAGGCAACAGCATAGCTGGGTCCTCTGATCAGGGTCTCACAAGGCTGCAGTCTACGTGCTGTCTAGACTGCATTCCTTTCTGGAACTTGAGATCTTCTCTCCATGTTATATTGTGGTTGGCAGAATTCAGTCCCTTATTGAATTCTGTAGGAATGAGGTCCCCATTTTCTGGCTGTTAGCTCTCAGCTCCTAGAGACCCCAGTAGTCCCTTGTCATGTGACTTCCTTTAATACCTCTCACCACATGGCAGCTTGCTTCTTCAAGGCCAGTGGAAGAATCTTTCTCCAGGTTACTAAGCCTATGAAGACAGAGTCGTAAATAATATCATGCCATCGGGGGAGTGACTCTCCCATCTCTATGGCCATTTGCTATTGACTTGAAGCAAGTCACAGCTTCTGCCTGCATGCAGTGGGAGGGGCTTATTCAAGGGCATGACTAACTGAAGGTCATCTTAGAAATCTGTCTGTCGAACGTGGTACTTCACCTCTCTGTGTCTCACTTCCCTCATCAGTAAAATGGGCGTGATAATAGTTATATCTGCCTCATCAGGTGGTTTTGTGGATTAAAGGAATTAATTGAAGTAACTCAGAACAGTGCTGGCTACAGAGAAATTCCTCTATGTGTTAGATATTTTATTACCTGTGAAATGTGAGGATTTTGTTAGATGATCTTAAAGGTCCCTTTCAGCTTAAACATTATATGGTTTTGTTACAATACAATGTAATGCAGAAATGAACAAGGACAAGAAATCTGATTTAAAAAGAGTGAGATAAAGCACATTATAGGGACAAGTTTAACCTAAATAGACTAGATTTCAAGGAGGCAAGATCATTCCTCCTTCATGTTGCTGTCAGTGGAACCTCCGTATGTACTTCCTGATGTGAGGTTTTGTGGGCTGTCTTGTGAAAGGATCTTTTGGGGGACCAGAGGCTCTCTAAGCAAACGGTGCTTTATAAGGTTTCTTTCTTTGTTTACCATACTGTCCCTAAATTAATCGAAGCCTAAGAATCTCAAACAGATCATTGGATGATACCACTGAATTCTGTAATGTAACAGTTTGCATATAGGTGCAGGGCTATGCTTGAGAGGTAAAAGTAGGAATGTCTTCTAACCAAACTTGTTTAAACATGAATAACTGAAGCAGTACAGCCCCTAAGTGTCCCCTCCCACCCACATAGGCCCATGAAGAGAGGGCCTGTGGTCACCTCTGCCTGAGGCAACAGATCTTGCTATTTCTGCTTCCCCTGCTAAGAGCCACTGATAAAAACTATTTCTCCCCAACCAGACAGGAAACGGCTCGGGGGAGAAGGGGAGGGTTGCGCAGTCTCTCCATTCCCTGTCTCTGGATGATATGCGCTGTCTGGAGCAGAGAGGAGCCAAAAGGCAGCTTCAGTGGTTGTTTGTGTAATCCATGCTCTGTGTGTTTATGTTCTCTGTGGAAAGGCCATGATTCAGAGCAGCCGCACTACTGACCTTCTGAGCTGGATTTCTAGGGGGGTGTCCCGTGCTTGTAGAATGCTTAGCAGCAAACGTGATCTCTGCCCACTAAATGCCAGTGGCAATCCCTCCCTCCTCTGTCATGACAACCACAAAATGTCTATAGATCTTGCCAAATGTCCCGAAACTTTTTATATATTTATTGACATAGTTATCAAGAGTTTTAAAGAGATAATTAAAAACATGCATGATTTTACAAAATTCAAGCTGAACAAAATGGTAACGAGTAAAAATATATCTCTTACCCCAATACCCCAGCTCCAGATTTCTCCCTCCAGAGGCAAACATGTTACCATTATGTTTGGACACTGCTCTGACATTTATATAAATGCAGATATGGGTATCTAGTTATTATAAGACATCTAGGCAGTTGTACTACATATGCTTTTAACTCCTTTTTTTAAATCCTTACCCAAGGACATGCTTAGAGAGAGAAAGGGAGAGAGAGAAAGGGAGAGAGAGAAAGAGAGAGAGAGAAACATCATTGTGAGAGAGAAACATCAATCGGTTGCTTCCCGTGTGTGCCCCAACCAGGGATCAAACTCACAACCCAGGTATATGTCCAGAACAGGAATTGAACCGGCAACCTTTCAGTACATGGATGGTACCCAACCAACTGAGCTATTCGGCCAGGCAGTATTAGATTTGTATTAGCAATTTTTTCCCCCATTTATGTTCAAGATGAAAATAAATGACTGGAATGAATCTCTTTTAGGTTCTTTCCATTGTATTTTTAGAAAAAGTTTGTTGGTTCTTTCTGGACTGATCTATAGTCTCTCAGAAAGGAATTACTTCCTCCACAGTGAGGAGCTGCATTCTCTTAACTTATCCCCTTGGCCTCTGAGCCTCGCACCATGATCTCTTAAGACTGATGCCATGTGGCAGTAAGGAAAAACTCTTTGGGGCATCAATCTTTTAAGCCCTCAATGGAGACATTTTTCACCTACTGAAACAACTTAGTCCTTCAAAAGTACTAACAGCTGGGTTTTTGTTGGGAGTATGTGAACTGTGGTTTTTATTGATTTCCTTGTCCTATTGAGGACACCACGTACCTCAGGAGATTGTGTTCTTTACTTCACAGCACCACCCTCTCACACAGTGGAATACGATGTTCTTATTAAGGCTCATTTTCATAATAAATGCATTGCTGTACCTGCTACTTCGTAAATCTGTTTTCTGTGTTTTAGTAACATGAAATTTAAGTTTGATTTTTGTTGGTCGTAGTAGTGGTGGTGGTGATCTGCCCACAAAGTTGACTTCCACAGTCCAGCTAAATATACATGTTATCTTCAAGTATACCTGCATTTTATAACCCAGGGAAGATGTTTCAAACTGATAACTCTTACTCTCGGCAACCGATCTATGTTTCTCTCTCTCACTCTTCCTCTCTCCCTTCCGCCCTCTCTAAAATCAATTTTGGAAAAAAAAAAAAAACAACAACAAAAAAACATATCCTTAGGTGAGGATTAAAAACTTTTTTGAAAAATGGGAATTATGATGATGGTGATGATGATAGTGATGGCAGCTGACTTTCACTGAGTGCTACTGTGTGTCATATGGTTTTCTAAGTATTTACATGTATCACCTTATTTAATCTTATCAAGAGTCTAATGTGGTAGGTACTGTTCTTTATTATTCCCATTTTGCCAAAGGGCAAACTGAAGCACAGTTGGCTTCCCAGCTGGAAAAGTGACTGGGTGGGGTGGACAGTTTCATCCCAGAGGGAAGGATACCAACTGAGCCTAGAACCTAGAAACAGTGTAGTGTTTAAAAAGGAGCGTGGACATTGGAGCCAGTCACTTTTTTGATATCCTGCTTCTTCCTGCTTGGTGAGGCCTTAGTCAAGTCCCTTACATCTCTAAGCCTCAGTTTCCTCATCTGTACCATGGAGGGATAGGACCCACCAGAGGCATTGTTGTGAGGATTAAATGAGATGGTGTATCAACATGCCCTACACAAGGGAGCACTTGAGAGTGTGGCCGAGACCCTCCTTTCTCTCAGCCCTCACTCTCCACACACCTCTTCCCAGTTTAGTAGAAACCTTGAGTACTTAATGCTCTTAGCTTGTACACATGCCCCTCTGAAGTCTACAACCTTGAACATTTCTTGTACCCAACCAACCAAGAGTTTTCTGCCCTCCCCTCACTCCAGTCCAGCCTGGCCTGAAACGCACCTGATGGCGAATAATTTTAAAGGAACTTAAGAACTGAGGATGTGTCTTGAGGTGTTTTCTTTGCTCACCTGCATCATCACTGGCGTCATCTAAAATGAGTGAGGTTTTCTTGGCCGGGGTGGGGGGGTGTGCATTTTCACAATGTTTGTTTCTAATCTAGTAACAGAACTTTTCGTAGCACATACTACTGAGAGAATCCAATTCTGCTTTATATTATGAACACCCCATAACGAAACCCAGTTGCTTTGTTCTGTACTATAGTTGTACCTGCCACTTGGTTCGGATCTCTCAGTTCTGAAGTTAATAACAGAAGAGCCTAATAGGAAGACATGGGTTTCTAGCAGGCACTGTCCAAAGATAGAAAAGTACACTTTCAAAGGCATCTTGGGGGAACCACGCTCGTCAGTTCCAGTAGGCGGCAGTATAAGGCTTACCCAATGAATAATTTAATAGAGGACCGTAATTTTATGACTTACGTATGAATAAGTTGCATGCATGCAAGCATAGTACATGGACAGAGAAAGTGTTGAAAATTATGGTGATTGTTGTTGGCTGAAGTCCGGTACTTGAAAGGACTGTGCATGACTTGATCATATGGAAGCTGCTGACAGGGCTGGTAGGAGAAAGAAAGACACAAGTGGCTCTATTTGTAAATGACAGAGTAGTCTGTAAATGCATCTACGGAGGACAGTCTTGCACATTGACTCTGAGCCAACTGCCTGTGCAGTGTCTCTAATGCAACATAAGGAAAATAAGAGTGGCAATGAGCGTTTTCCTCCTTTTGTGAATTTAATTTCACATCTACTAAAAATATGAGTTCCCAGTACTCAGGCAGCAATGCCATTGGCCAAAGTCCTAATTTTGTATTTTTCAAAAATGCCTACCCGCCCTAATCTCCATTCCTCAACTTGTTGCAGTAGGAGCTTATTTTAATTATAAGAAACCCATAAGACAGCAGTGGCTTAATATTTTAAAAAAATCAGTGAGCTCTTTGAAAGGACTGAGTTACCTGCCTCTTTAGTGAATGTGATCATTAGAAGATTTTGCACCTTGGTTGGAATGGCCCTTTGCTCCTGTCTGTTGCCAGGCAGTCTTGTAAGGCTGTCCTTGCCCTCTGTGACTGACTGGTCAGTAGAGGAATGGGGGCAGCGGAGAGGGGATGACAAGATGTTGCCTTCTTGAGAGATCAGAGAAAGAGCAGCTGCGACAGCTTCAACTGTGTAAGAAGGCCACATTGTGTCACTGTTTAGATTCCTAACTTTTAGGAAACTTTATCCTTTACTGAAAATAATAAACCATCCAGGCAATGTTTTATGATATGTTAATAATACAGAGTGAAAGCTACTTCTCAAGGAATAACAAAACAGGATGGTCTTACAGAAGTATGATGGAGAGTAGGAAGAGATACCCATTGTTGGCCCTACCCCTAATTTGTCTGATTATCTTCATTTTGTCCTTCACATGAGATAAAATTCATGGCCAAAGGTGAACATGTGTGTTTCAGTGGTTTTTACGGTATATTCTAATGGGAATCCATTAGTTCTTTGGAGGCCAGAGACCATCCTTTCTCCCCTCCCCCTGCCAGTCACCATTAGCTGTGTGAACCTTGCCAGTCACTCGGCCCGTTTCAGACATCATTTGTATATCTCTGTATAACTCAGAGATCCCCACTTAGGGCTTGTAATTCATTATATCACATTTCATATTCATACATACTGAAGCCCCTTGTCCCAGCCCCTCTGAACATTCTAGAACTCCTTGTCCAAACTGTCGTGACACAGGATAAGTTAGAGTGTGTGTGTTTCCCACCTGGAGCTCCTCCAGGGCAGGCTCTCACTCTCTTTTCCTCTGGACGCTCCTGCCGGCCCCAGATCTCTCCACCTACCAACCCTGCCCTTTCCTGTTTATCAGTGGAGATGACAGCGCACAGTGTCTCCATCGGTACCGGCTGCTATAACGGAATATCATAGACTGAGGGGCTTTAATAACACACACTTATTTCCCACGATTCTGAAGGCTGGAGGTCCCGGGTCCGCATGGTCAATGTTTTAGTGAGGGCTCTTTTCCTGGCCATGTCTTCACATGACTTTCCCTGGAGCGTGTGCTCAGAGAGATCCCAGGTCTCCTTTTTACATAAAGATGTTAATCCCATCATAAGGACCCAGCCTCCTGACTTAATTTAATTCTAACTATTTCCTAAGACCCCATCTCCAAATACCATCACATTGGGGTTTAGGGTCTTAACATAATGAGTTTTGGGGAGGGAGAGACCCAAACATTCAGTCCATATATATATAAGTGTTTTGAAAAAAAACAAAAAACAAAAATTGGTTAAGGAGTAAGGAAGATATATGTATACATTTGCTTTTGCATTAGTCTCTTAGCTGACTCATATATAACCCACAGTGCAGAACTGTAATAATTTCTAGTTACGGAAAATAATTGGCCAAATATGCCATTGATTCAGAAATGCATTAAAATATAATGTGAAGTTAACCAGATAGCTCAGAATAATCTAAACTGGTGCTCATGAAGCTAAATGAGCCCCAGTTTAGCATTTAAAATCAAGAATAACAGCAATTGAAAGTTACACCGAACTCACTGTGACCTGATGATGAACTTGTACTGAACTGCTCGACTCCAGCTCGTTGCACTGGTGGCTGACAGGAGCACCTGACGTTGTGAGGACCTGAATAGTAGCCATACGTCCTGAGAGAAGACATCATTTTTGACTTATTTATTCATTTTGGATTGTAAATACCAAATATTGGCAGTGGTATTCTAAGTACCAGTTCGGAACCCACTGAATTGGTTAGAAATGAATAGTCCATGTGTAGGTGAGAGACTGTGTGTGGTGTTGGGTTTCAGTTGCTAAGAGAGTGCTGCATTGAGAGTGAGGGGCAGCTCTGGGCCGGGAGAAGGCCAATGGGGCCACTGGACAGAAAGGTTATCATAAAAGTCACCCTTTATCAGGTGACCCTGCTGACATCTTGATTTCAGCCCAATAAAACTGATTTCCAACTTCTGACTCTTCTTTGAGACAATTAAATGTCCGTCCTTTTAAGCCACCAAGTTTGTGGTTACTTGTTACAGCACCCACAGGAAACTAATACAGTCCCATTAACATGTTTTTAAAAGTAATATCATTCTCTAAAGCACAAAGTTTCATAGTTTGATGAATGAGTTCAATAGCTCTGTCATTTTAAATTTTAATGTCAAAAATGTAGCTCTAGCTGGTTTGGCTCAGTGGATAGGATCCTGGGTTCAATTCCGGTCAAGGGCACATGCCCAGGTTGTAGGCTTGATCCCCAATAGGGGGCATCAGGAGGCAGCCAATCAATGATTCTCTGTCATCATTGATGTTTCTATCCCTCTCTCACTCTCCCTTCCTCTCTGAAATCAATAAAAATATATTAACAACAACAAAAAATGATGTGGTAAACGGGAGATGGCATCCTGGCATCTGGAGCAGAGTCTTTATCAATAAGAGGTTTGCAGTAATTTTTATGCATAAATGAATAAATAGGCAATAATATACACATATCTTGTAGCTGTAATTGTATTTATTCAAATAGTATATACACGGTTGCAAAAACTATAATAAAATATTGCCAATGCAGCACATGCTGTAGAACTCTCTTGACCTAAATTTTTAAACAGCCTTTCTGCTAGTAAACTTACCAGAGATTTAGTTGTAATTCACACATTCCTGCATACTCCATTCAAAGCTCTAAAAATAATAGCATGTTTTATAGAATAGGTAAATGTATGGATTTCCTTTCGTAGGCAGGCCCTGACCCACATACCACTCCCAGTATAGGCACAGCCCTTACTCTGTCCTGTTCTCCCTCCTCCTCCACTGCAGACACAACACAGGGGTGGGGACTCCCCACTTCTTCTAGGAGCCCCCTATCTAGCCCCCCAGTGCCCCATCCTAAGGGCAAGTAGGTGCCTCCTTGAAAGAAGAGGTAAAAGGCTGTGAATAGTAGAAAGAAAATGCAGCCTGACACCTCACTAGGCAGCTTCCAGACCCCCCCCCCACCACCACCACCACCACCTTTGCTGTAGCATTGCCCTATAACCAGTGCCAAAAATGCAGGGAAAATGACTCACTTTGTGACCATTCCTCACCCCCCTCCTAGCCAGCTCTTGTCACTTCCTCCAAGTCTCTGCTCCCTCTGCGTTCCTGACCTTAGGCCCATGCCTGTCTCCTCTGGGCTAGGATGCCTCAGGCCAGCCTGTCCCCGGCTAGAGCTTCCTGTGTCTTGGGCACAGGAGCCCTGTCCGCTCCCTGGCACCTCCATTCGGAGAGTGTTGGGATTTCCATGGTGTCTGCACTTTTATCAGGCATGCTGCTGTACGAGCTGGCTTGGCTCTGTATGGCTTTCTGGTTCGTTATGGATTTAACAGCCTTCTGTGCATCAGCCTGGGGACTAACCATCACGTAGAAAATCGTTTCTTTGGGAAAATGTATTGTGAGTCCCAAACAGCTCTCAAACTATTGGAACGTAACTCCATGTTAGGAGCCAATCTTATTTTTTTCATTATGGAATTTTATAGCAGTAAAGTGATAATAAGATGTTTGATGAGTTTCAACTTGCCATTTTTATATAATGCAATTTTCCTTCCTGAATCCTGGGCAGAAACTTATTAATAACACAAATGGTCATCAGTAAGAGGAGTTGATGAATAGTACTATTCCATTCACATAATCGTTACACAAGGGTTTGATGAATCTTAGCAATATACGTTTTTAAAAAATCCCCAAAGATTAGCTACAGCATTATACTTTGTCTATAGAATTGAAAAGAAAACAAATTTTGTAATCTTTACAAGGACAATAAAATTATATAAAAAGGAAAGAGAACAATAAGCATGATTCAGGATGGAGCTCACTGGTGGTGGTTAAAAGTTAAATGACCCAGCTCTTGTCTGAGGTGGTCTGCTCATGGGTGCTTATCATGTTACTTAAAACAAAATTCTGTGTACTAGGTCCACAGGTAGAAAAATAATAATAAATTTTTCCCCCTTTAGTCTGAAGGATACACATTTTATGACTGTCAGGATCGAGTAAGAGTGAATGACAAGATAGGCTTTCTTAGTAAATAGCAATATAGGAGTATACCCCTCCTTCACTTTGAAACCAATCTAAAATGTCCTTTAGGTCAGCAGAAGCAAGGCAGCACCAGCCAGGAGGAAAGGAGCCACTTAGCTGGTGAGGTCGCCTGGCTGACCACTCAGCTTCAGTCTGTCAGTCTCTGCTGGTCTTGCATACGTAAGTTGCTTTAGGAGTCAGCTGAGATGAATTAAGAGTCCTATTAATAATGTTGCAGCAGCGCCTGAGTGACAGGTTGTGTTCCATAGATCAATGAAACAGAATAGAGAGCCCAGAAATAAACTCATGCCTATGTGGCCAGTGAATTTATGACAAAGGAGAAACAAATATACAGTGGGGTAAAGACGGTCTCTTCAATAAAAGGTGTTGGGAAAACTGGACAGATACATGCATACAATGAAACTAGACACTACTTTACATTATATGTAAGAATAAACTCAAAATGGATTAAAGACTTAATTTTAAGACCTGAAACCATAAAACTCCTAGAGGAAAGCATAGGCAATATAAACTCTCTGATCACTCTTAGCCAATATCTTTTCTGGTACATCTCCTCGGGCAAGGGAAACAAAAGAAAAAATAAAACAAATGGGACTACCTCAAACTAAAAAGCTTTTGCACAGTGAAAGAAACCATCAACAAAATGTAAAGACAACCTACTGAATGGAAGAAGATATTCTCCAATGATACATCTGATAAGGGATTAATTTCCAAGTTAAATAAAGAACTCATACAAATTAACACTAAAAGACAAACAACCTGATTAAAAATGGGCAGAGGACCTGAATAGACGTTTCTCCAAGAAGACATACAGATGGCCAGATATGTGAAAAGGTGTTCAACATCACCAGTCATCAGAGAAATGCAAATTAAAACCCCAAAGAGATAACACCTCACACCTGTCAGAACGGGTATCATCAAAAAATCAACCAACAACATGCTGATGAGAATGTGGAGAAAAGGGAACCTTCATGCACTGTTGGTGGGATTGCAAATTGGTGCAGCCACTATGGAAAATTTAATGGAGATCCCCCCAAAAAAACTAAAAATAGAACTATATGACCCAGCAGTCCCATTTCTGGGTATTTACCCAAAGAAATCCAAAACACTCATTGGAAGAGACATATGCATCCCTATGTTCATTGCAGCATTACTTAGACTAGCCAAGAGGAAGTAACCAAAGTGTCCATCAATAGGCAATAGGTCCTATAGGATAAAGAAGAGGTGGAACATAAATTCAACAGAATATCACTTGGCCATAAAAAAGAAAGAAACCCTTTCATTTGTGACAACATGGATGAACCTCGAGGGTATTATGCTAAGTGAAACAAGTCAGAGAAATACAAATACCATATTATTTCATTCATATGTGGATTCTAAAAAAAACCACAAACTCAAAGATACAGAGAACAGACTGATGATTGGCAGGTGGAATTGAGGTTGGGGGGCTGGGTGAAAAACGCGAAGGGATTAAGAAGTAAAAATTGGTAGTTAAAAATAGCCAAGGAGATATAAAGTGCAGCATAGGGATATAGTCAGTAATATTGTAGTAACTATATATGGTGTAGGGAGTACCAGACATCACTGAGAACACTTCATAAGTTATATAGATGTTCAACTACTATGCTTCACACCTCAGACTATTGTAATATTAACTGTCATCTCTAACGGAAAAACAAACAAAAACATTTAAATCCAGATTCTGTTCTGGTTCTGTTCTCTTCTAGGAGACCTAGGCAGGTACCTTCTTTGCATTACAGTTTTCTCATCTGCAGAGTAGCCCATATTGTCCTATCTTATTGGGTTTATGACAACTCATGAAATAATAGATGTAAAATTGCCAACAGTAAAACAGTTTATGTGAAGTTATTATTGCTGCAAGACATGTTTCCACAGCTTTTTCTGTTTACTTCCTGTTTTCTATGTATAAATAATCCATTTTGAGTATCATTTAGAAATAATCTCTTATAAATGGTAATTTTACTCTGTAGTAGGCTGAGTAAAGAACACCCAAAGATCGCAGACCCTTATTCCTGGGCCTTATTTTATCTTATTTGGAAATGATTTTTTTGCAGATGGAATTAAGTTAAGGATATTTAAATGAGGAGATTATCCTAGCTCAGTGGTTGGCAAACTGCGGCTCACGAGCCACATGCGGCTCTTTGGCCCCTTGAGTGTGGCTCTTCCACAAAATACCATGTGCCCGCACGCACGTACAGTGCGATTAAAACTTCATGGCCCATGCACAGAAGTCGGTATTTTGTGGAAGAGCCACACTGAAAGGGCCAAAGAGCTGTATGTGGCTCGTGAGCCCCAGTTTGCCGACCACTGTCCTAGTTTATCCAGTCATTACTGTCCTTAAAAGAGAGAGTAGAAGGGGATTTGATACAGAAGAGGAAAAGGAGTGTGAAGACAGAGGCAGAAATTGGAGTGATAAGGCCACAAACCAAGGAACGCCCTTAGCGCCAGAAGCTGGAAGAAGCAGGGAGAGGGAGTGACCCTGCTGACATCTTGATTTCAGCTCAAGGAAACGGATTTCCAACCTCTGACTCCAGAACTTCTTTGAGAGAATTAAATTTCTGTCTTTTTAAGCTGCCACGTTTGTGGTCATTTGTTACAGCACCCACAGGAAACTAATACATTCCCATTAACATGTTTTTGAAGGTAATAAAATTTTCTAAAGCACAAAGTTTCATAGTGTGAAGAATCAGTTCAATAGTGCTGTCATTTTAAATTTTAATGTCATAAAAATGAATATTTACAATACTACATTCTTTTAGGGCAGAAGTTCTAGTTTTGCATTTTCGTGTCTCTCAATAATCAATGAGCTTGCACACAGTCATTGCTCAGTAAATAGGGAAACTACTTTCATTCAAGAAAAAGAAAATAGTGATCAATTTGGGTATGCGTTATGTGTCATGTATGACACATTCCATGGGTGTCATATAGAATTTTAATTGGCCTCAAGTTTACAGCTGAAGTACAGAGCATCAGTGTTTTTAAAATTATCATTATTCACATCCTGCCAGTTTTCAAAAGTGATTGGGAGCCTGTTGACGTGGAGACTCCTGGGGTATAAGACTGTTAAAGGACAGGACAGCAGGTGCTGGTAGGTGAGCTCTGACTCACAGACCCTGAGCCCGTCCTCCATGCAACCATCCGTGGTAGCTCCTGACACCAGCTGCCCACACCACTGAACTTGGAATTGCCCACAATTTCCCCTGTCCAAATGCTATTAAAAAAAAAAAAAAAAAGGTTAAGGAGGCCCTAATTTCCTTGCTACTGCTTGTACCTCTTGGGTTAAAAAATCCAGTTAGAATGAAGTTTTTGAAGCAGTGCTTCTCAAACCTCAATGTGCACAGGCATCACCTGAGGTTCATGCAGAATTACAGGTTCTCATTCATCGGGGTTGGGAGAGGGGTCTGGGCCTCTCCGCGGTGATGCCGCTGGGGGGTCAGGGACCACACTTTGAGCAGCAAGGCTCTGGCATCTCCTGCTTCTGCCTCCACGTTCCTCTCCCTGGCTTTGTTTTTCTGCATTTTGTGGAGCTGCTTCAGGCAATCAGCCTAGTTCTGCTGTGTTCGCTTGGCAACATCGCCCCCCTCCAGCCTCTGCAACCTCCACCCTGGGCTCCTGAGCTGGTTGCGTGTGTATTTCCATCGCCTTGGCTCCCAAGGCACACTCTTGGGGACCGACAGTCTGAAGCCCTGTCACAATAACATCACTCAGTGAGAAGAAGAGACGCTGTTGCGATGGGAGTGAAATCGGTGAGGGAGACAGGGTTTAGGGAAGCAGGGAATAGAAAAGTAGGTGAAAGGGCGGGGGGGGGAGTTGGGGGCAGGAATGAAAATTTAGTTGGAAGAAAACATTTTAAATGAGCTATAGAATTTTCCAGTTAAGAGCATTTTCTGATTTATCTAATAGCCAACTGCTTGTTTTGTTCATTCATCTACTGAAAGTCTTTTGTTGCCCTCTGCATCCAGGCCAAAGGCTTTTTGAAAAAAAAAAAAACAGTCTATAAACCACCTAACTAAACCGAGGACCTGTGAGAGATTGCCCAGGTACACTGGGCTAGTCTGGTCCCAGCCTTATCAGACATTTAGAGTCACTGGGGAGGTTTAGAAAATTCCACACACCAAGGCTGCAGCTCAGCCAATTAAATCAGAATGTTTGGGATATGTCCCAGTCTATATATATATATATATTTTTTATCTCAGGTGATTCCCATGTGCAGCCATGTATCACTGAGCCTGGCCTTTGCCTTGTAGCAGGTGGATTGATCTCACTTAAAATAAAACTCTAAGAGCTGTTCTTTACTATTTAGGTTACCTTTCATCTAAACCTTTGCCATGTTGAAAACTCTGCACAATATTTTGGAAACCCCATCTTCTTTAATCCAGCTGATTAAATATTCAAGTAGTTTTCTGAAGCTCCAGCAGCTTTTCATTTTCTCAGTCCAGCGG
Source organism: Myotis daubentonii (assembly GCF_963259705.1). Taxonomy (NCBI): domain Eukaryota; kingdom Metazoa; phylum Chordata; class Mammalia; order Chiroptera; family Vespertilionidae; genus Myotis; species Myotis daubentonii. Next base: position 46,390,488 of record NC_081849.1, read on the forward strand.
CTCCCTCTGCTGGCCTTTCTTAGGTAAAGCTCCCTGCTCTGCAGACTCTCACTACAGGTTTGGCTGCTGTGGGAAACACAATCCCAAATCAGCATTTTAAAGCACTTTCCTAATCCCGCATCTAGCCTGTATGCCATGGACAGTACCAACAGTCTAGCTAGCCCCTTATCTAGTGGCACTTCAACTTAAGCCTTAGGGAATGATGGAAGAGAGGATTTAGACACACACACCACATGCACGCATATATTTTGCTTATCTTACTACTAGAAAGTATTTTGATATCTGCCATTGATTTTGCTGGTTCAATGCAAAATAATGAGCATTGATACTTACTTGGGATAGAAAATGGGGAAGGAAAGCTTTCATCCATACCTTTTCTACACACCCTTTTCCTCATCAACTCACTTCTCCCTACCTACCCTAAGTAGGATGAATAAAAGCAAAGGCAGATGTAAATGCATGACCTTATCTTATCGCTCAAACTGTTTGTTGTAGTATTATATCAGAATTTTACTGCACATGACCCTGTGTCTATGGAGGCAGGATTTGATTCTTATTGTATTTGAATGCAAAAGGTGGTGCCGTTCAACCCTTAGCTCCGATTAAACCTCATAAGGCTGTCTGTCCCATTTTATACAGCTCTTGTCATTAAGATATCCTTTTTTGTTGCATACTAATGTCTCACCCATTGCCCCTGTTTCCTGTCTGACCCAGCACAGCTTAAGTCAGGCCCCCATGGACACTACAGTCGTTGGTTTATTCCAGGCGTTGTCCCAATCTCATTGAGAGCCCACACTTTCAGTCCACCTCGTGGGACATGGGTCCACCATGACTTCCTGGGTACATCCCATGAAAGACTGCCTGTTTATTTAAAGACTGCTGCTTTACAGGCAGCACCTGGTATATGATATGACTCAGTGAGTGAATCTGTATTAGTTGCTTATTGCTGCATAACCATATTACTACAAACTCAATGACAACACATGTTTATCAGCTCACAATTCCTGGGGATCAGGAGCCCATGCCTGCTGAGCTGGGTGACCTGCTTTAGGGTCCTACAGGGCTGCAGTCAAGGTGTCAACTGGGCCTGCAGTCCTATGTGAGGGTCAGCTGGGGAGGGATCACTTCCAGGCTCCTGGGGTTGGTGGCAGCATTCGCTTTCTTGCTGGCTGTTGGCTGAGACCACCTTCATTCCCTTATCTGTGTTCTAACTACATAACAGCTCGCTTCCTCGAAGCCAGCAAGGGAGAGTCTCCTAGCAAAATGGGAGTGAGCGTCTTACACAATATAATCATGCAAGTGACAGCTTGTCATTTTGCCATATTGTGTTGATTGGGAGCAAGTCCACAGTCTCATCCACACTCAGGGGGAAGCATATGAACACGAGGAGGCGGGCCAGCTTAAAGTCAGTCCTCCTCAACCTCCTTTGATCTCCACTGGGTGGTCTCATAGAATCTGCACTCAGCTAAAAGCCATGAGTCTTTTTTTACACAAATTGTTGCCAGCCAAGTCTTCCCATCTTGAATCATTAATTAATAGAACCTAAGTGCTGGACTTTGTTTATTGGCATTAGGTTTTTCTGTGTTATGTTCAGGAAATTGTTCCAACCTGATTAAATATTTTTTAATCCTAACTCAGCCATCAGAATATTATACATCTCTTCTATTTTGTGTCATTGGAGAATACAAGACATTTTATGTCTTCCTTTAAGTCGTTGAAGAGGTATATATATATATATCTCCTATCTAATAAAAGAGAAACATGGTAATTAGCCGTACATCTGCTACCCTTCCCATTGGCTAATCAGGGAGATATGCAAATTAACTGCCAGCCAAGATGACGGCCGGTAGCCAGGCAGCTGGAAGCGAACATGAGGCTTGCTTACTTCAGTGACGGAGGAAACCAGCGTTCTCCGCCTGACTTGCCGGCCTCTGAGCTTGCAGTTTGAAACATTGTTACAAATACAGAAGCTAAACAAAACCCCAGAAACCTGCTTTCAGCCAGTGGGATCTCAGAGCTGGAGTTGATACAGTGTTTCGATTATAGAACCCAAACAAACCAGATACCTGCTTTCAGCAGCAGAGGCCTCAGAGCTGGAGCCAGAGCTAAAGCTGGCCCAGAATAAAAAAAAAAAAAAAAAAAGGAGCAGTTGGGAGCTTCAGTCACCCCCAGCCTGAAAACAGCCCTCAGCCCCTCACCCAGACTGGCCAGGCACCCCAGTGGGGACCCCCACCCTGAAGGGTGTGTGACCAGCTGCAAACAGCCATCATCCCCTCATCCAGGCTGGCCAGGCACCCTAGTGGGGACCCCCACCCTGATCCAGGACACCCTTGAGGGCAAACCAGCTGGCCCCCACCTATGCACCAGGCCTCTATCCTATATACTAAAAGGGTAATATGCCTCCCAGCACCAGGATCAGCGGAGCTGTGAGGCCTCCCAGCACCGGGATCAGTGGAGCTGAGAGGCCTCCTGGCACCGGGATCAGCATGACAGGGGGCAGCGCCCAAACCCCCTGATTGCCCTGTGGCTCTGTGTGTGACAGGGTGCGGCGCCCAAACCGCCCCCCCCCCACCACCACCACGGGCCCTGCTCTGTGTGTGATGGGGTAGAGCCATAACCTCCCCATGGGCCCTACCCTGAGTGTGACAGTGGTGGCGCCCCAACCCCCTGATCGGCCCTGCTCTGTGGGTGATAGAGGATGGCTCCCCAAACCCCTGATCCGCCCTGCCCTGAGTGTGACAGGGGGTGGTGCCCCAACTCCCCTATCGGCCCTACTCTGTGAGTGACAGGGGGGAGCTCCTCAACCCCCTGATCGGCCCTGCTCTGTGCGTGACAGGGGGGAGCTCCCCAAACCCCCTGATGGGCCCTGCGATTGGCCCTGCTCTGTGCGTGACAGGGGCTGGCACTGCAACCTCCCCATTGACCCTGCCTTGAGTGTGACAGGGGGCAGTGCCCCAACCCCCCAATCGGCCCTGCTCTGAGCCCGACCAGGGGCTGCACCTAGGGATTGGGCCTGCCCTCTGCCACCTGGGAGCAGGCCTAAGCCAGCAGGTCGTTATCTCCCAAGGGGTCCCAGACTGCGAGAGGGCACAGGCCGGGCTGAGGGACTCCCCCCTCCCCCCCGAGTGCACAAATTTTTGTGCACCGGGCCTCTAGTGTGTATGTATGTGTATATATATATATATATACACACACACACATATATACACACACACATATATATACACACACACATATACACACACACATGTTGTGTGTATGTGTGTATGTGTGTGTGTGTGTGTGTGTGTGTGTGTGTGTGGCTGGAGGAAGAGAGAGAATGAAAAAGCCTAGTTTCTCATATCCAAAACCTGCCTTTAGAATTGGTCAATTGGCTGTGAATCATTTAATACCATCTGAGCCTCATTTCTCCATTTGGTCTGGGAATGCACCAACTTGCTTTTGGATTCCAGCTCCACTTGATAATTCTTTTTCTAGATCAAGAGCACGCACGCAGGATAAGAGTTAGGAAGTTCTGCTTTCTCTCTGGCCACTTTTGAACTTTATACCATCCGTTCCAGAGCGGAGTGTGTGATGGCCAATCCAGCTCTGCTGAGCCTTCACATTTCATTAAGGACTTCTCACCAAGGAACCAGAAAAATTCTGGTTCTGTGAAGCCATCATTACCTTACCAGTTGTATGTGTGGACTCTCAGAGATTCTGTTGAAAAGTTATAGAAGCTATTCGGATGTTCTCCATTTCCTTAGATTCATGACTAAGTCAGTTTAGAATCATCAGCACTGCCCCTCTCATAAAACACAGAACTAGAGAGGGCATGGGCATGGTCCCCGTCACTTCATCAGGGCGTCCCATGTGAGCCAGTTGTATCTGTGTCTGCTGGGTCAGAATCCCTCTGTCAGAGACTCCCTGACCCTGATCCAGGAAGAACCATAAGCATTCCTTGTTCTGCTTAAACCATGGGTGTTCGTAGGGAAAAGCCCAGGGACTCACTTTTAGCAGCCTCAGGGCAAAGACTACTAAATGTGAGAATTAGTGAAACGATTGGTAATTTAGAAGAGAAGTCAATGTTTCTGACCAACATGAGTTCTTGAACTCTGAGCGCTAGAACTTTAGAATTTGTAAACACTTTAGCAGAAAGCCTCGTTTCCTTTTTCTTGTTTTCCTCTGCCCCTCAGAGAGGCTGTCATGATGGGTGAGGTTTAAACCCGTTCCTGTCAGCGCAAAGACAGGCCTGTAAGAGTAAATTCCAGGGCATTCGATCCTCATTGATCAGGGTCAGGCTGGGTAAACCTTTACTGATAAGGTGAGAGCTCCCCTTGTTTTACTAGCAGATACTGAAAGTCCCGGAATTCACAGTCTTCTGGAAACTGTATACATGTGACTATAGGGAAGACCATTCTGTGGCTGTGGTTTGGCATTTGCTTTCTCCTACCATGTATGCTGAAGAGTTCCAAATGTTTTTCTGGATCTTTTCCCTCTGCTATGATCCATGTCTATGTTTCTGACTGCCCTCTACACATCCCTTATCTTGATGGGTAGGCATTTCTAACGTTTAACAGGCCCAGAACTTAACTCATTGCCCTCAGCCCCCAAACTTGCCTTATCGCCTGTATTCTTTATTTCAGCTAATAACTTCTTGTTCCCCATAGAATGGCTCCTAAACTGAAAGCAATGCATTTTACATCATGACTCACAATGCCTGTGCGCACACACACAAACACACACACACACACACACACACACACACACACACAAAACCTAAACTGAGATTTCATAAAACATTATGTATTTTTACCATGTATGTTGCCCTCTGATATTTTCTATGTAATTTTCTCTTTTGAAAAAATGCTGATGTCAGTACTCTTAAATGAAAATTTACAATCCACCAATGAGTCATCTGTAGTGGGAAAACCTGAAACAGATAAAATTTAGTTTCCTTGGATTTGGTTCTGGCCCTAGCCTCCCTGGCATCCTTCACACTGTTATTAGACACATCATTCATTCATTCAGTCTGTCAGTTGGTATTTACTGAGTGTATGGGACACGGTAGGCACTATGGATCCAAAGACAAACACTATGGTCTCCCCTCTGCAGTCCAGGGTCCAGTGAGAAGACAGATAGTTAATCTAACAATTTATGAGACAGTAGGTATGTCTTACAGAAGTCTGCAAAACGTCCTCGGAGACCACAGAGATCACCCCATGCAACTTGGACCAGAGAATCCAGACGTCTTTCAGGAAAAGATCAAGCATGAGCTGAAGCTAGAATCGGAGATAGGAGTTAACCTGACCAATTAGGGGCAGGACATTCCAGAAGAATGTACTTTCTCCAAATACCCATGTTGTTCCAGGGCCTGAGCAACATGGGTATTTAGAGAAAGTATTTTGACATAATCTTTTCTTTTTAACCAGAATACTTTCCTGCATTCCCTCCCTTTCTTTACTTGGCCAACTGTCAGTCAGTGTTCCTTCTCCCACTAACCGATCCTCTCCAATGTAGCTTTTCTCCCCGCCCTCAGGTAGACCCACGCAACCCCCTCTTTGGGCTCTCACCTCCCTCTCCCTCTCCCTCTCAGAGAGCACTTATGCTGAAGGCAGGTCATCGGTGCCTTTGTTCATCTGCCTCACCAGAGCAGGAGCACCTCATGGCGGAGCCCAGTCTCATCCCTCTGTCTTCTGTGATAAACAGTAAATCCTAGTCCAGTGAAGAGATGAACTAGTAAAGGAGCAGAGAGATGTGCAAGCCACAGCACAGGGGTAGGGTGAAGCTGCTTAAATGAATATGTACAAGAGTTTTTAGCATATCAAAGCATGTTGTTTTAAGATTAAAATGGGCCGGAGGGAGATGCTTATTTACAGATGTGGTAACCATGTTTTAAATGTTGATGGCACGCGGGCTACAATTTTCGTATGTGCACTGTTTTATTTGTAAAAGACTATTTTTGGCTTTTAGAGAATACCAGTTTTTCTTTCTAACTTAAGAGTATCTTGGTGGTAGAATTTCTTAGTTGATTAATATAAATGAAATTCTGATACCGGAGACAACACACACCCACTTTTCCTATTGCACAAGTACCCTATCATCTCTAACCATATATTTCAGCCAAATTGTCTCCCAAAAAGGCTTTTATAAGAAGCAAAATTGACTTTTTTTAATTGATTTTTTTTTTAGAGAGGAAGGATAGAGAAATATAAACATTGATTGGCTGCCTCCTGCACCCCCTACTGAGGTTTCAGCCACAAACCTGGGCATGTGCTGTGACTGGTCGGTGACCTCCTGGTTCATGGGTCGACACTCAACCACTGAGCCACACTGGCAGGGCCCGAAATTGATGTTTAATACTTTGTTTCCTTTGGCCACTAGCTGCCAAGTTTGTATATCCTGTGCCCATTGTCCCAGGAGTTGTAGGCAGGAGACGAATTGGAGACCTGGAATCTCAAATTCCTCTTGTTTTGCCAGCTTCTAGCTTTATCTCTTGCCATTTTTAACCTCTTTGACTCTTTGTGCTGGTTCATGATGGTTGGGGTTAGGGCATGTGGCATTGATTCCTGTGGAAAAAGTAGGCGGACTAGGTTCTCCCACATGGCCAGCGCCTCCCTCGCCGGACCCCGTGTCCTGTGGGTGCTCTGAATACTGTCTAATAGGGACATAGGGCTTGCTGCAGGCCAGGTTCTGTTCTCACCACAGATGAGGGAGGTGCTCTTACCGCCTCCAGTTTACAAATGAGGAGGTTGATGCTCGGTGAGTTGATTTCTTGCCAAAGGTCCTATAACTAGTAAGTAAGTAGAGGTGCAGGGGGTCTGTCTCCGGGGTCTGAGCTCTCAACCCTTCAACTCCACTCTTCTCAGTCGGTGATAACCATGACCATGGAGTGTAATAGTCATAGATGGTGGAGTTGGAAATTCAAATGAAGTGTAAAAATGCAGGCCCAGTTATATGGGAGCTGGAATTGCCCTTTAATTCCTTTAACCAGATCAAACGTTGTGGTGATAGAAAAGCACACAGGGAAAGAAGGTAGAAGTGCGGGTAAGGAAAGGAAAAAGTCCAGGGAGAACAGTATTTTGGGACGAGGAACCTATGAATCACATAATTAAAGATGTTAACTGTAATGAGCATATGGCCAGTAGAGAAGCGAGCCTCCCAGGCTGTCCATCCTGCTTCTTTGAAACTGCGATGCTCAGACAGAGGATGTGGGATGAGAAATGACAGATTCTTAGAACTGTTTAATGACTAGACATCTGATACCGGAGTGAAGGACAAAAGCTCATGCAAGAATCATGAGGGGCATGGGCATACTTTATTCAGTTCCATGAAGATGATAGCTTATTGTTTGAGTTCTAAACCTACTTATTAAGTTTGGAGTTGATAAAATGCAGCCGATTTCACTTGTCTTACCTCATTCAGCTGCATATGTTAAAGCACAGACATTCATCTTGGGTGGCTCTTTAGCTGGGTTTGGGTTTTACTGAAATAAAATTCCTGGCACACGATAATGGAAAAGAAAAAAAAATCCAGAGTTTCATCATATGCAGTGTACTGGAGAATTTTGAGTGCTTTGGAAATAATAAGTCTGTTTCCACAATTTCCTGCTCTCCACTAGGTTCTTGGAACGCCAAATGAGGACACTTGGCCTGGAGTTCACTCTTTACCACATTTTAAGCCAGGTATGTTTCATTCATCTCAAATGACTAAATGCTTCCTATATGTAAAAGGTGAAGATATAAATGTTCCCCCTCAAACTCATATATCACCTTGAAAATTTCTTGTTACTTCTGTCATTGTGTATTCTACATATAAATGGAGTTGTCTTTTATTTTCACATTTTATGTTTCTTGTAAAGATAGAATAAATGATATCCCTCAGAAGAGATTTTCATCATGAGGGTTGTAATTCATTTGACTTGACAGGCTAATCTTGAAGCAAGCATTCATTTCATTATCAGCTAGGTTAGCATCTATGTCTATAAAACAAAATTGAAATCGGGGTACGACAATCTGTGTGACTCCCTGTAATAATACTAAGAAAAGTATTCATTATAAAAAGGAAAACATCACATTTTGATTTCTTTTTTAAAAACTAGCAACTTATGGTCAGTGAATTTGAGTTTAAACAGATGAAATGTTCTGAATGTCCTATTGTACAGCATTCAGTCTTTTTAAATGTAAAATATTTAAACACCTAAACGGGAAAATCTGAGAGAAAAATGCAGTACTTGTAAAAATGAACTGTCAGGTTTTTGCTCACCAGGAGGTGGCAGTCAAGAAACTTTCAACTTTAATGATTATATTAAACAGAAGAAGAATCTCAAACTTGGTCTGTTTAACTTTTATAGGAGGGATGAAAGGTTTGCTATTGGAAATTTAATAAAAATCAGTGAAATGAATTATTGTAAAATGATTCTCTTCTTGGTTGTTGGGTTTTTATTTCTTAGTTACAAAACATGTATTATAAAATGCAGACCCACCATAAAATTACTGAAAGGGATTTTATAGAAGATCTAATAGTTCATTATTTTATGAGGGAAAAGAACTATGAATAATTTCTGTAATTGGGGCCAAGTATATTCTTTTTCTCCACTTCCTCTCTTTTGGGGGACCATCAAGAATAAATTATGACTGAATTTGCAAACTATTTTTATTCTTAATATTTTTCTTCTGAAAGTATAGAGTGTGTACTGAGAATTCTTTTATCTTCTTTAGTGCCCAAGGACTCTCTGTACTTTTACTAAAAATTTTACTAACTTCTGTGTTCTAAAAGACTATAGCAACTTAACAATTTAGATGGATTTTTATCTCTTCCTTTTTTCAACTGAGCAAGAATCATCCTCCAACTGCTCCAGTTGTTCCTAGTGAGTCTAAGTGAGAACACAGCCCTTTGTAAATGTTCTAAATTTGGGCTCTTAAAGAAGGTTAGTATCTAGCTTATAAAGTCTGAAGAAATAAGACAAAGGAGACTGTGAAAAAAATTAAATGAATAAAGATGGGTGCAGAAAGAAACAATTAAGATCGGTAGTCATTTGGCCTGCCAAGTTTCTGCACTAGAAAACATGAAGGAATTTGTTGATTTTGGCGTAAATAGAATTTATCTTCCTCAACAGCCTACAAAAGCATTTATCAAATGTGTCCTGGAAAGTAAAATGATGTAGTAGAAAATAAGCTAACAGATTGAGAACTGCATGAGATCAGAGACTGCACATAATACCTATTTTGATGTTCAACAAATGTTTGTTTCCCTGAATTATATTGAATTAGAGGCTCAGGGCATGAAATTCGTGCACGGGGAAGGGTCCCTAGGCCTGGCCAATGATCAGGGCCGATCAGGGCCTTCTGGCTGCCGACCAAGGCCTTCCTACTGCTGGCCAGGGCCTTCCTTCATTCCATGCCACCACCTGGTGGTCAGCGCACGTCATAGCGAGCAATCGAACTCACAGTCGAACTCCCGAGGGGACATTTTGCATATTAGCCTTTTATTTATACAGAGGAGTAAGACAGACATTACTTATGTGACTGTTTTGATAGATATATAAATTAGGACATATATGTTTAAGTTATTAATATGATGTACAGGTGTCACTACAGATATATGGTACATAATAGGTCAGGGGAATCCAGAAGAATAGCATGTGCAGATGGTGTAAGGCATGGGAGCTGATAAACAAGAAAGATGTTATGGGCCAAGCTGGAGGCTTGAGGATGAGAGAAGATGTGGGAAATGCTCCCTGAGTTGGCTTGAGAAAAGTCAAGGGAAGACAATATATTAGATTGAGGCAAAGGAAGCCAATCTATGAGTCCTTTCATGCAGCCCAGTAACCAGACCATCAGGGGTCCTCGTCTCCCCCAGTCTGGACCTCATACTCCAGGGAAGAAGATGCACATTCCAGGAGGATAAAGGGATCAGTGGTAGGTCCATCAACCCTTCACCTCCTTACTCTGCCCCACAGCATGCCCTGGAAAGTCTGAGGGAAAACAAAACATCTGAGCCATGAGGACATACTTTGTTTTGTTTTCTTTGATAGACTTTAATTTTTTTAGAGCATTTTTGGTTCATAGAAAAATTAAGTGGAAGGTACAGAAATTTCCCATATATGCCTTTCCCCATATATGCACAGACAACCTCACCATATCAACACCCCCACCAGAGTGGTACATTTGTTACACTGATGGACCTTCGTTGACATATCAATATTATCCAAAGTCCATAGTTTTCATTAGGATTCATTCTAGGTGTTGTATAGTCTATGGATTTGTACATATGTATAATGACATGTATCCACCATCATACTATCACACAGAGTAGTTTCCCTGCTCTAAAAATCCTCTGTGCTCTGCCTTTTTATTTCTCATTCCCCCCACCCCCTGGCAACCACTGATCTTTTCACTGTCTCCACAGTTTTGCCTTTTTAAGAATGTCATACAATTGGACTTATACAGGATGTTGCCTTTTCAGACCGGCTTCTTTCACTTAGTAATATGCATTTCAGTTTCCTTTATCGCTGGGGTCCAGCCCCAGCGGGTCCAGGGGTCCCCAAAGGTGTGGACGGAGTCGGCGAAGAAGGAAGGACACGGAGACAGCGTTCAGTTGATCAGCAGCCTAGCCAGGATCTCCAGCCAGGATCTCCAGAGAGGTTCTGGTTAGGATCTCCAGCCAGGTTCTGTGTCCATGTTCTCTTGCTAGGTTCTCCAGCCAGGTTCTCCAGCCAGGTTCTGTCCAGGTTCTCCAGCCAGGTTCAGTCACCAGGTTCTAGTCAGGTTCTCTTGCCAATTTCTGTAGTCAGGTTCAGTCCAGGATCTTTTGCCATGTTCTCTCGCTAGGTTCTGTCTCTAGGTTCTGAGGCCAGTTTCTGTCCAGGATCTTTTGCCATGTTCTTTCCAGCGAAGTTCTTCTGTCTCTAGAGAACGTTCTGTGTAGGTTCTGTGCCTAGGTTCTGTCTCTCTTGGTTCTGACTTCTAAGTTCTGTGTCTTTCTGTCTTGTTACATCTGTATTTATACCAGTTGATTCAATCCTATCAATCTCTATTACAAAGGTTAGGGCGTTTCTTATCTCCATTCCAGGGAGTAAAGATTATGTAGCTTAAGCATGATTGTTCGTAGTTAAAATGATTAATTACCCGCCTGGCACTTAGTTGAGGGGTTTTATTCCCTCCCTAACTTCAGGGGAAAATCCCTACCTGGGGAAACAACCTTTCTCAGAGAGGAGACCTTGGTTAAAACACATAGTGCCAAGAAGGTGAGCAAACATATTAAGAACAGTATGCCATATATGCCAGGTCCCTTGAAACAGCAAGGATGGACTGGCTCCCGGCACTTTATGTCTCCTCATGGCTTGATAGCTGATTTTTTTTAGAGCTGAATATTCCGTTGTCTGGATGTTTATTCACTCACTCACCTACTGAAGGACATCCTGATTGTTCCAAGGTTGGACGGTTATGAATCAAGCTGCAGATTGTTATGTGGATAGAAGTTTTCCGTTCCTTTGAGTAAATACCACGGAGTGTGATTGATGTTTTGCTTAGTTTTTGAATAGGTCATAAATTTAAGCAACTCAAGATATCAAACAATACTGAGAGAAACAAAGCCTCCCATCTACCACTTCCCCAGCATCACTGCCCCACCACAGGCTCCATTTTACTAGTTTCTTATGTTCCTTTTCTTTATGTAAATGAAATAAATTATAAAAGTATATTTTTATGGTTCGAATATTAAACACAGTTTTGGCCTTGCTTTTCTCACTAATGCGTCCTAGGGCTTCCCATGCAGAGGAGGCCTGTGAGCTCCCCTCTTCTCTTACAGCTGCACTGTTTCCCATGGCATGGATTTAACCTGTTCCCCACGTATGGACATTTGGGTTGTTTCTAGTGTTTGGCTATTATAAATATTAAAACCTGTAGATAGGCACATACAATACACATTGCATGTATGCAAGAATATCTGAGCAATAAGTTACCGGATGTAAGGTTAAAGAATCAATAAGTACTTAAGGCTATAATTTTGAACTCTTATGTCGGGCTGTTGTCCAAAGGGATGGTACGAGCTGGCTCTGTGACCAGCAATAGTACTGGGTGGTGAAGAGTACTTGGAGGAAAATAGAGCAAGAAATGGGCTCAGGCAATGCCAGGAAAGGAGGTGATTTATAGTTTTAAATGGTAAATATAATCAAGGAAGGCCCCACTGAAAGATGACATTTGACTGAAGGACATGAAAGAGCCATCAAGAGATGGAAGAAGGAACTAGGAGAAGCTCCAGGGCGGTCTAGTCCTGCTCTCTGCTTTGTGAGGTGAGGGCCTGAGGTCAGGATGTTGCAGGACGCCCGGCGTTAGTGGAGCGGTGGAGTGGCCCAGCTCTCCCTGGGTTTCTGTTCATCCTCCCTGTTCCAGTGCACGTCGCGGAAGATCCTGCTGCTGCATCTGAATTGTGATTTCTCCCTGACCTTCTTCTACTGAACATTATTTCTTGACTCAACCTTCTTTTGTTGTTGTTGTTTGCAAAGAACTTTACATTTTATTTTTCAATTCCAGTTTACATTTAATATTATTTTGCATTGGTTTCAGGTGTACAGCATAGTGGTTAGACAATCATATACTTTACAAAGTGGTCCCCTGATATTCCCACTACCCACCTGGTACCATACACGATGCCATACAATATCATTGACTATGTTCCCTATGTTCTTTATGGACAGTTAGTTTATAAAGAACATTTCAGAGAAGTAGAGAAGATCTGATCTCTGTATTTAGTAAAATACATCAAACCACAAATATCACTTGGCATTAAATAGTTTGGCCCTGAAATAACATGTAGATTCCATGTCTGATACTTTCAATCACTTCTTAAATGCTTCCAACAAAACAGGCATTTAACAGCTATTGAATGACAAATTATTATCCAGGAGTTTAAAAAGAAAGGCACTGTAAAATTCGGGGGTGAGGGTGGAGGGTGACGTAGGAAATGATCCCAGACAAGAAGCAATTAAAAGCATGTAATGGCAAGTCCTGGCTTGGGAGAAGTTACTCTCACACCAGTTGGCAGTAATATCATAGGGACAGCTTTCCCCCCATAGGTCCTTCGCTGGCCGAGGACTTGATATGAAATGTCATAGATACGGCCAATGCTATAACATGAAAATAAGAAATAGCCAAAAATCTTGATAATCACTCAAAAATGTAAAATACAGCAATCCTCCTTGTCCACAGTGTTTTCTGCATTTCAGTTACCTGTGGCCAACTGAGGTTTGAAAATATTAAATGGGAAATTCCAGAAATAAACAATTTATAAGTTTTAAATTGCATGCCATTCAGAGTAGCGTGATTAATTCTTGGTCTGTGCCTCTTGGTCCTTCTCTGTCCTGCCTGGGGCATGAATCATCCTTTTGTCTCATGTATTCACAATGTATACCCCCCCTGCCCAGTAGTCAGTAGTTTATCATTTACTAGACTCTCCTGTAATCTAGTGCTTATGTACAAATAACTCTTATTTTACTTACTAATGGCCCCCAAGGTTAAGAGTAGTGATGCTGGCAATTCAGATATGCCAAAGTCAGTACCATTAATATCTCATCATTTACACAAAATATCAGTGGCCAAAGAAGTGTACCCCACTCACGAAGGTGGGAATAGAGAAGAGAGGAAATATTTTCTGAATAACTAATGTCCCCCACTAGGTCTTCTAACTTAGGACACTTGTTGTCTACTCCTGGCTAAAATACATGAACCAAATTAATTTCTGTTTAAAATAATGTTGATTTTAAAATCCCTTTAAGCCGTTTTCTTAGGGCTTTATGACTATGGGGTAATAACACGCTAATAGGTGAGAGAGAAAAAATCTTGGTTTTCATTACTTAAGATGCAAGTAATATTTTAAACACCCCCCCCCCCAGTATTCAAGTCAGATAATAGGGTGATAAACTGATTATGAATAATTAGCTCAGTTGTAAAATCTGATGAAATTTTCTTCCCTTACATATGATCCAGCACTCTCAAAATACCATTGTAGATAATAAACAATAATGTTTGTAATCGGGATTCTTTTAAAAAGACAGAAGTATGTGTGTACAGAGATGCTTTTGACTCTAGCAGTGGTTCTCAACCTATGGGTCGCGACCCCTGAAAATACATCCTGCATATCAGATATTTACATTATGATTCATAACAGTAGCAAAATTACAGTTAGGAAGCAGCAACAAAAATAATTTTATGGTTGGGGGTCACCACAACATGAGGAACTGTACTAAAGGGTCGGGGCATTAGGAAGGTTGAGAACCACTGGCAGAGCCATCTTTGTAAACCCAATTAATAATCTCTTGACTGTAAAGAAGGACAATTGGTACTCTCTCAGAATGCCAGCCCTTGCTCTCCACTAGGGCATTGAAATCACCGAATTACATACAAGGAGTTTTCTAGAAGAGCAATGACGTGTCTGTGATTTTTATGCATTTCTTTAACTGTTGCCTCAAGAAGGATATTTAGGGTAGCTTAGCATTTATCCTCCCTAGAGTAGTACTGCTTTTATAGACCACATGTCTGCCTTGTCCATGTATAACATAACTGTGCCAGATGCTCAGCTTTTCACGCATATTAATAAAGTTGTGGCAGTAATAATAGCTAACAAGGATTGAATGTTTATTATGTGTCAGACACTCTTATTAGCTCTGGAGTTGTATTTTCTCAGTGAACATGCATGGCTAACTATTTAAAGTAAGGACTGTTATGAGCCCTGTGTGTAATATAGGAAAACTGAGGCACTGAAATATTTTTTTGAAGTAATATGTCTAAAGTCACTAGAATTGGAAGACATTTGTGGGGGATGTCCTGTGTACACAAACAGGTTTGGTCTCCTAGACTTGAAAGCATAAGACACGTGAAGCCTGTGGAAAGAGCATTAGGAGTAAGGAGAATATTATTTGTGTGCTTAGGTTTTTAAAAATAGGCTTCATTTCTTAGAGAAGTTTGAGGTTCACAGCAAAACTAAGCAGAAGGTATAGACCTTTCCCATATGCCCCTGGTCCTCACACATGCACAGCCTCCCCCATTATCAACATTCCCCACCAGAGTGGTTCATTTGTAATAACCGATAAGCCAACATTGACACATCATTATAACCCAGAGTCCATAGTTTGCATTAGGGTTGCATACTTGGTATTGTACATTCAGTGGGTTTGGTCAAATGTGTGATGACATGTATCCATCATTATAGAGTTACACAGAGTAATGTCACTGCCCTAAGAAAATCCCCTGTGTTCTACCTGTTCATCCCGCCCCCTTCCTGAGCCCCTAGCAACCACTGATCTTTTTACTGTCCCCATAGTTTTGCCTTTTCCAGAATCTCATATAGTTGCAAGTGAGATTTTTATTGCTGGTTAAAGGAACTTTGATTTGTTTGTGCTTCTTATGTATCCCAGCTCTTTGGTAGCAGTAGACTGGGAGTAGAGACTGGTTCAGCCCCTGCCACTAGCCTGCTTCAGGGCCTCAGGCAACTCAGCCTTTCTTTTTTCTTTTTTCTTGATTCCAGAGAGGAAGGGAGAGAAAGAAAGAGAGAGAAACATCAATGATTAGAGACAGTCATTGATTGGCTGCCTCCTGCCTGCCACCTACTGTAGAATGAGTCCACAAGCCACACATATGCCCTGACCAGGAATTGAACCTTGATCTCCTGGTTCATAGATCAACGCTCAACCACTAGGTCACACTGGCTGGGCCAACTCCAACTTTCTAACCGCAGTTCACTTTCTTGTCACATGAAATGGCTAGACTACCTGATTGCTCAGGTCCTGTCTAGCTCCCACTTTCCTGGGAAGGCTCCGAGTGCTGCCTTCCTGATCTCTTTCCCCCTTTGCTGAGTTGAATGGAGGGGTGGGTGGGGACACACAGAGAGTGAGACACAAAGTCTCCTTTCTTTTCTGGGAGCTATAAAGAATCATCCTGATTTGTGAATAGTACAATTTAGACTTTAATAAATGCCTAACTGATTAAACTTGACCTCTCTAGAGAAAATGTCTTATGGAAAGAGAAGTGTTCCCTGACGTTTGGGTTGGGAAAGGTGTGGATAGTTAGAAGACTTCACCTGGGAATATACACTCCCAAACCCACATATGTATGTACATTAGAAAAACCAAATGCTGTCCGAAGTCAGAGTGTAATGAATATAATAGAATATTTGTTTATGAAAGTTGCTCAAAGGTTACTCATTTTAACATGCACACCATTGGGAATTGGAGGATGGTTAGCTGCAGCCAGGGCTGGGCAGGATGCTGCAGTTTCCTGGTTTCAGGGCTGAAGATGACTGTTAGCATCTGGGGAAGCCACTCTGGTGCCAGCTACAGGGCAATGCAATTCTGGTCAGTGTGAACATGTCACATCAGAGCTTCTCACTGGTAACACTAGAGCTGTCATATCTCAAGCATAAATTTGGGGGATATCAAGTGTTTTAAAGCTGTGAATTGCAACTGTGCAATTTCTAAAGTGCCCTGTTTGGATCTCTGCGCTTTTGGGGGGCTGAGATATCTAAAATCCCCATATTTTGGAACAAGCTTAGCCTTCTATTTGGGGTAAACCTTCTTCTACTGTACATGAATTCTGCTCTACTTCTGTTCTAAGCGCTATAGATGGTTTCAATTCAGCTATTATAAATCTTGATCAGAATATCAACTGAAATGTTTACTGCTAACCTGCTTTTCCTATAATAAATATATAAAGGCAAAATCTTGTGAACACTTGTAAATATAGTTTTCTCCTATTGATATTCCCTTAGTATTGGCTCCCGTGACATAGGCTACTCATCACTTTATGTTTTGTGCACTGTTCTATTTACAGTGCCTAGAACAGTGCCTGACAAGCAGCAGGCACATGATAAACATTTGCAGAATGAGTAAGAGAATGAAAGAATACTCATGCCTTCTATCTTGAAGAACCTAGATATATTATTTGTTGCATAAATAAGTAACTAGGGTGACTGTCTGAAATGTCACCAGTGATTCATGACTATGTTCATTGTTCACCCTTATAAAGGACTGGAGCCCTTTTCTTCTATGAAAGTAATCTTGAGAAAGGCTTCAGGTTCCACACTTCAGCCAGGTAATAGGATGCCCACAGCTCTTTGCTTCTATCCTTACTACTTGTACAAGCTCAGAAAGAAAAAGTAAATGCATTTTTTAAATATATTTTTATTGATTTCAGGGAGGAAAGGAGAGGAAGAGAAAGATAGAAACATCCATGATGAGAGAGAACCATTGATTGGTTGCCTCCTGCATGCACCCTACTTGGGATCAAGCCCGCAACCCAGGCATATGCCCTTGACTGGAATTGAACCTGGGACCCTTCAGTCCACAGGCCAACGCTCTATCCACTGAGCCAAACCCAGCTAAGGCAATGCATTTTTTTCAATGCAAAAGAATCTGAAGGAATTTAATTGTGAATAATATATATATTTGCCAATCTGACAAAAATAGGCATAATTTTTGATTCATTCACAACATATGCTATTGTTGTGCTGACTTGTCATTTTTTTATTTGACAGCCTAAGGGAAAAGAGGTCAGTGCCCTTGACTAAATAGGCAGATAGTGCATGTTTTAAAAATCCTTGCAGCACACCAGTGTGCCTCTTGTGGCACATTATCGAAAATTGCTGGTTTAGAAGAGTTAATTATAAAGTACGTCCAATATTTCCAAAGGTGTTTTGGGCATACTCATTTTGATACTGACTTATATTTATTCTGTGGTATTATTTACATTGGATGATATTAAATCCATTTGCAAAAGATATACTAAAGTTTGAGGCGACTTTTGATTTTTTCCTCTATTGCTAGTCCTCCTTCACCTCTCCCCCCTCCAGCCCTCCCTCACCCCTACCTGCCGCCCCACCCCCAAATAAAAAGAAAGAAAAATTTGAGTTTACAAATCCTGGCTTAGCCTTTCAAGTCCTTTGAACATACTTGGTCTTTTTATTTGTTGGTTAATTTAACTATTTGTTTTCTTGTTTTTGAAGTTAAAAACACAGCAGTGTCTCATAATGTACAAAAAACATTGGTGAAAAGGGAATGTGGAGATTAACAAAATATTCTGCAGCATACAGTCCATACTGATAAGCAGATGAGTAATTTCCAATTTAGGTTTCATCCTCCTGTGAATTCTAGGCAGCTCTCAGAGTGCCGCAGGCCATTTCAGGTGTAGCTCTTTCAAGCTAGGGGCCTTGAGAATCTGCAGCATTGTTCTCCAGTTGTTTTCCCGTGGAATTTCAATGACTAGCAGTGTGCAAGCATGGCTGGCAGTGTGAGGGCAAACCTTCCCAGCCTCCTGTCCCCCATCCTCATCATGCTGCATAGCAAGTGATTTCTTCCCTGGGCCCCTGCTGTGTGTGACCATCCTCTGCAGTGTCCCTGCAATAAGAGAAGGTAAAAATCAGCCTGCAGGTTTAAATTAATTGCACTCTTCTGTTATGCTATGAATTAGCCAATGCTTTAAATCACAGCATCCTAAACTGCTAGTTTAAACATAATTGGAAAGAGAAAGCCGGGATTGAAGTACCCAGTGAGAGCGTAAACTTACTGAAGACCAGTGTAAAACACACATAGGCAAATACTGGAATAACATGGTACATTGGCTCCTAGGCAGTTGAATAGCTATTTTATTAAATGCACCTGTTGTTCATTTGGGGCACTCATGTTAACCCGTTTTTGTTCTCAACACTTACATGGCGAATGATGTTGCTTTTGTTCTGATGGAACATTCTTTTTATTTGTGATGGAAATCGCTTTTAAAATGCAATGTAAATGTAATGTATGCTCCTTGCAGAGAATGTTAGAAATGACTCTGTTGGAAGTGGTGGACTTTAGCAGCGAAGCTCTGAAAGATGCTGTTGGATACAAGACACTGGGTACTGGGTGTTCCTCCTCGTTTCAGATGTCTGAGTTTATCTCGTCTTCGTTTGGAAGAGAAATAGATGCAGGGAGTGGTGTGCCTCTGGGCTCTCCGGAGACTGTGTCTCTCTCCACATTGCAGCACTTTTCATCCTGTGCTTGTAATTCTGCATTTACATTTCGGTACCAGGACTTCCTCATTGCCATGTGCCCATTGCCCAGTGCGACGCCTGGCACAGCAGGCAGGTACCCAGGTGACACTTGTTAAAAGAAGAGTTTATGTGACATGTAGAGAAGGTTGTAGAATGACTTCTTTCTTATTTTTTCATATTTTATATGGCATGTTTTATTACCAATTTTGGCTCTTTTATGTACAGCTAAAATTGACATACTGTAGTTCGGAAAAAAAAATTTCTATTAACATAGCCTGTCAAGCTCTAAATAGAAGCAATTCTTAGAAGTAATATTTATGTGTAGTCATTAATTGCCAAGAATAATAAGTTACTTGTAAATGTAAGATTGTATTAATTTTATCTGTAATGGAATTCTTGTTGCTCCCAGAATCATAGCAAATTATTAAAACTGCTTTGTGGGGAGTACAAAGTTAAGGAGATCAAATTTGTTTTACAAGGACATTTGATGTAATTAATTTTAAAAATATATCTTGCTTTTTAAATGCTAGACTTTAGATAATAATAATTTTTTAAAAAAAAATCTTTATTAAAAGAACTATTCTTCCCATTTCTCCTTACTTTGTCGGTTAATCCTCAAACCTAGAACATTCCTTTAAATTTCTGCTCTACACCAGCTAGCTGAATTATGTTGCACTTTATATAATTCAGTCTTCTAGATAATAATTCAGACATTGGATATTCTGTTGGTGAGCACTTTTGCCTATAGCTTTAGATCAATATTTGTAGTCAAGCCGATCTTCAGAGGATGCACATCATTATAGCATTGGCCAGTTTCTGTACTGTTTGGTCAATGCCTGTACCTTGCAGGTTATTAAGTATTTGACAATTACCCCTGCTTGAATGAAATTGTTGGATCCTGTGGTAGTTATATTTTTCATTTTTTGAGGAACTTTCATACCATTTTCCATAGAGGCTACATCAGTTTACATTCCCACCAAGAACGTACAAGATCCTCATCAGCACTTATCTCTTGTCTTCTTGATAATAACCATTTGAACAGGAGTGAGGTGATATCTCGTTATGGTTTTGATTTGCCTTTCTGTGAGGATTAGTGGCATTGAGCACCTTTCCCTGCACCTCTTGGCCATTTGAGTATATTCTTTGGAAAAAAGATTTTTTCAGGTCCTTTGTCCATTTTTAAAATTGGATTATTTGGATTTGTTTGTTTGCTTGCTATGAGTTACAAGAGCTTTTATATATTTTGAGATTGCCCTCATGTCAGATATGAGGTTTTCTAATATTTTACCTCATTTTGTGGGTTGCCTTTTGTTTTGTTGGTTTTTTTTCTGCAGAGCTTTAGTTTCTTGTAGTCCTACTTATTTATTATGCTTTTGTTGCTTGTGCTTTGTATATTGTACCCATAAAATCATTGCAAGGTTCCCTGTTTTTGTTTTTTTCCTGTGGTTTCAGGTCTTACATTTAAATTTTTAGTTCTCTGGGGGTTTTTTAGTTAATTTTTGTAAGTAGTATAAGGTAGGTATGCAGTTTTATTTTTAATTTTTTTGCGTATACATATCCAGTTTTTCTATCACTGTTCATTGAAGAGACTGTTTTTTCTCCATTGAGTATTTTGGCTCCTTGTCAAATATTAGTTGACTTTATCTGCATAAATTTATTTCTGGGCTCTCTGCTCTCTTTCATTAGTCTATGTGTCTGTTTTTATGCCAGTACCATACTGTTTTGGTTGCTATAGCTTTCTAATAAGTTTGAAACCAGGAAGTATAATACCTCCAGCTTTTTTCTTTCTCAAGATTGTTTTGACTATTCAGGGTCTTCTCTGCTTCCATATAAATTTTGGGATTATTTTTTCTATTTCTGTAAAATAAAATGCCACTGGAATATTAACAGGGATCACATTAAATCGATAAATGACTTTGGGTAATATGAACATTTTACCAATATTAAATTTCCAGTTATGAGCATGGAATATCTTTCCATTTATTTGTATCTTCTTCAGTTTCTTTTATCACTGTCTTATATTTTTCAGTATACAGATCTTTCAACTCCATAGTTACATTTATTCCCAGGTATTTTATTGTTTTTGTTATTAGAAATAGTATTGTTTTCCTTATTTTTTTTATTGGATAAGTCGTTAGTATATGGGAATGCAACTGATTTTTGTAGATTGATTTTGAGTTCTGCAACTTCACTGAATTTGTTTATTAGATCTAGCTTTTTTGGTGGAATTTTGAAGATTTTCTGTATAAAAAATTGTCAACTGCAGCCTGGTCAGCATGGCTCAGTAGTTGAGCATTAACCTATGAACCAGGAGGTCATGGTTTGATTCCTGGTCAGGGCACATGCTGGGTTGCGGGCTCAATCCCTTGTGTGGGGCGTGCAGGAAGCAGCCAATCAGTGATTCTTTCTCTCTCATTATTGATGTTTCTATCCTTCTTTCCCCTTCCCTCTCTCTGAAATAAAAAAAAATATATATTTAAAAAAAAGAAAATTGTCATCTGCAAACAGAGACAATTTTGCTTCTTTTCATTTTGCATGCCAAATTATCTGTCTGTCTGTCTGCCTGCCTGTCTATCCATTTACTTATTTTCTTGCCTAATTTCTCTAACTCGGACTTCCAGTTACTACTATGTTGTATAGGAGTGGTGAGAGTGGCACCCTTGTCTTGTTCCTGATCTTTTTTTTTTAAAAGCTTTTTTTTAAAAAAAAAAATATATTTTATTGATTTTTTTTACAGAGAGGAAGGGAGAGAGATAGAGAGTTAGAAACATCGATGAGAGAGAATCATCGATCAGCTGCCTCCTGCACATCTCCTACTGGGGATATGCCCGCAACCCAGGTACATGCCCTTGCCTGGAATCGAACCTGGGACCTCTCAGTCCGCAGGCCGACGCTCTATCCACTGAGCCAAACCAGTTTCGGCTTGTTCCTGATCTTAAAGGAAAAGTTTTCTACCTTTCACCATTAAGTATAATATTAGCTGTGGGCTTGTCATATATGGACTTTGTGTTGCGGTACATTCCTTCTATGTCCAATTCATTGAGAGTTATCATGAATGGATGTTAAATTTTGTCAAATTATTTTTCTGCATTGATTGAGACAATCATGTGATATTTTTCTATTAAAGTGATATATATTTTTGACTTGCATATGTTGAATCAGTCTTACATCCCAGGATGCATACTATTAAAGAAACATTATTTTTTCATTGCTTGTGGGAAAATGAAAAGTGACCTGTCAGCATCTGTTTAAATGTAAAATGTACAGACAATTTACCAAGCAGTTTTACTATTTTGGGGAATCTACCAAACAGAGACGAAATGAAAGCATCAGTGTATAGAGATAGATGTGCAAGGATATTTGCTGAAGCATTGTTTTTAAGCTGAAGGAACAGGGAGCCACCTAAATTTTCATCAGCTTGAGAGTGATCAAATAACTTATGGTACTTCTATTCTATGGACTATTCATAGAGTTTTATAACAGTGTTACTTCTATTTTTTCTTTTGATTTGAAGGATTACCCAGTGTATATTAGTAAATGCCTAAAAACTTTAAGAGAATGGTTATTGTAAAATCCAGCTAAAAAAATATTAAAATAGTGTATGTAGTGAATGGGTATGTGTTTATTAACATAAGAATTGTGTGGAGACATATGAAGCCATTAGCTATTGCTGCATCATCAGAAGTAGACAACGGGAGCAGGAGAGATGATCAATATCTGTTGTGTGCCACTTTGCTGTTTAACTTGGTAAAACAAATGTTATGTTTTAATTGAAAAAACATAAAGTTTTTCAATGATAAATATTCACTATAGGACACTGGTAGTTTGGCCTAGAGCAAGTGCAGATGTCACAGAGTGTAAGAAAGAAGAGCTAACAGTATCATATTTGATCAGAGATCTCTTCGTAGAGAAAACAACAGGTCTCACTTTACCGTTGCATCAGTGTTCTCCTGTAAATCTACTTACAATTTGGAATTTATATTTTAAACCCAATTAAATTTATTTTTAAACCCAATTAAAACTTTGTTATTCTAAGAAATAATGACTACGAAACCAGATTATGAAACAGATCACTCTAGTCAAAATTAAACAATGCTTTATTGTTTAAAATGTTAAGATCTTCCTGTTTTCGAAGATGAAGACCTCCTATGACTAGCATAATATGGCCAAGTTGAACACTATCTTTTTAAAAGTTGATTTTTAGACACACTTTTTGAACAGTATAACAATATATACATTTTCAACAAAGATTGTTTATCATTTTTCTTTGTTTCAGAACGCTTTACCGTGTACAGCTCTAAACACCTTAGACAAGCCTGGAATAAGTAAGTCTTTTACAGATTGTTCTCTCTCTCTCTCTCTCTCTCTCTCTCTCTCTCTCTCTCTCTCTCTCTCTCAATTTTTAAGACTCTCCTGATAAGTTTTCATGACATTTTTTTCATTATTCATTCATCCATTCATTTAACCATTAACCAGTTACTGAGCCCTAACTGTGCCAGCCACTGTCTCCAGACTGAACCAACACTGTTGTATAGACGAGTTGTGTTCCTAGAGCAATGTGGCCTTGCTTCATTGTTGTAAGTCCTAAAAGTCATTTGGTCAATCTTGTAACTAGATTTCAAGAAACATTTTAGTGTCAGAAAAATAGCATTTATGAAGTACAATATAATGACTGATTTTATCATCTAAATAGGGTTGGTGACAACTGTTGAGCTAGATAAAATTGATCTTTCAAATTTTTCCAGTTCACCTATTTCCCCCATAAGCTTTATGGGGAAACTAAGTACATACATCACTCAAAGTATATGCACTCCATTTATTTAATTTCTGTTCTGTCACCTGACCTTGTTAAAATAGTTTTATTTCTTGGTTTCAAAATTTGATGAAATCTGTAGATCTGAGTTACTCAAGTTATTCAAAGGTCTTTTATTGCAAGCCAAGCTGTTAGTAAATCATTGAAAGTTGAAAGGCAGAGTAATTGAGTCACCCATCTCATGGTAGGTATCACATTTCAAGCACTGTGCTAGGGAAAAGGTAACTAGAACTCCTTTGATAAAATATACTATAATTTTTCATAACAAAATTTTGTCTCTGGGGAATTTAGTGTTATTATCTCACTTTTTGCTGTCATTATATTTTAATTATAGATGCCATAAGTTATGAAAATAAAAGGTAGGACAGAACCTTTTTAAATAACAATATCTTTAATCAATACTGTCAGTAGATACAGTGGACAGCTTATTATGAGGAACTCATGGAATTTATACATTAAATTCTACAGTGGTTTACTCGAAAGATCTGGCCATTTATTTTGATTAAATTCATACTTAGAAGAATACTCTAGTGTAATTATTTTTGTCTAACACATGGCCTTGCATTTGTCATTGGAAGAGTCAGTTCTAAATATCTAGAGTCCCCCTAATATTTAGGGAGGCATGCCCTATGCTGGGAGCATTCTGTGTGTGTTTCTTACCCTTTTACTGACCCCCTCACACCCATCACCACCACCACTGATCAGCAGTCTAACATATTTTAATTAAGTGCTTTCATACATTAAGTAATATATACAGTGTATAGTTCCCACCTTAATGAAATGATTAAACACATCCCTCTCTCCTAATTGCTCAAAAAGTTTTGTTCAACCAACTAACCACTTTATGAAACAATTCATAAAGGCAGTTGAATCTCTAACCCTATCTTTGAAGTAACAGGAAAATCTGGCACATCCTATATAATAAAAGCCTAATATGGTAAGTGTCCGGCCATCCTGTCATTTGTTCAACCAAAGTATAATATGCTAATGATATGTTAAGGCCGCTCAACCGCTCGCTGTGATGTACACTGTCCACCAGGGGGCAGACAATCGACCAGTCGACCAGTTGCTATGATGTGCACTAACCACCAGGGGGAAGACAGTCGATCGATCAACTGTCACTATGATGTGCACTGACCACCAGGGGTCAGATGTTCCAACCCATAGGTTAGCTTGCTGCTGGGGTCCAGCTGAGTGGGACTGAGCAAGACAGGCCGGATACTCCCTGGAGCCCTCCCAGGGTCCCACCCTGGCTGGCCAACCTCCCGTGTCCTTTCCCAACCCTGATCGTGCATCAGTGGGGTCCCTCAGCCTGGCCTGCACCCTCTCTCAATCCAGGACCGCTCAGGGGATGTCAGAGAGCCGGTTTCGGCCGATCCTGCAGGACAGGCCAAGCGACCCCCGAATTCGTGCACCGGGCCTCTAGCCTACATATAATATTATTTGTAGAAAATAGCCTCCACTTTAGATAACTCCTTTTCTTTCCTTCAGCTGGACAAAGCTAGAATGGCCTCCAAATTGCCCATGAAAATATATGACAATTCTTATCCACTTAGAATAGTCTACAACACACAGGGCCCTGCGGGAAGAGGTCTATGGATGATGCTTGATATTTCTTCCACTGCCCTCTTGTGGAATGACTCACCAGTCATTCCATAGTGAACTCATATGCGCCCCTCCAGTTATTTATTGTTGCAGTTGTATTCAGCACCTGCCATCATGGGCACACTAACATATATGCCCCTCAGAGAAGACTCTTTTGTCCATTTACATTGTTCTATCCCAGGAGAAACTAAGTTATGTAATGTCTTCCAAAGAGAAGAAGAAAATTGTAGTACTCACACTTTGTGTTGTTTCACTTCAATCTAACCACCTAAGACCTGATGCTTTCCTTTCTCTGGGAGGTATTGCTTATGTCACAATAACAATAGGTAATTTCATTGACAAAAATCAGGATGTGCAATCCTGGTAATGCTGCTTTAGAAATTTTAAAAATTATGTGTTGTACTCAGTCTTTAAAATTTTTTTTTAAAGGTTCAAGATAACAGCTTTTACTTTTGAGGGCCAATAAGAGTTCTTAGGAATATTATTGCTTACAAATAAGAGCACAGTGTCTTTTTAAGAAATTACTTTAGAGATATTTATTACTTGCATTTTCCATGAATATAGGATTTATAATTTTTCAACCAAAAACAAAATCTAAAATACTGAAGACAGTATTACGTTCATGTAAAGTTTTTGTTAATCAGTTAATAGAATTGTAGTTAATGATTTTCTTTTCATCTCTACCATCACATATGCTTTTTAAATTTTGAGAATTAATTCAAAGTATTAATAAACTGAGTCCCACCTTAGATTACTTTGAAAACATTTTAGGTAAAAATATTAAAAGCTGAACTTGAGCTAAATTTTTTTAATGATCAACATGACTTGTTTAGAAACATGCTAATTTTAAGTCCCTGTAAAGTCTTATTTTTGTTGCCTTAAGGATTTATTTCAGAAAATACTAAGTAAGAAAGTCATCACTAAAAATTTTTATTAAAATATTACTTTCTGGTATCCCAGTGTTACATACTGAATCCTTAGAGCCAACAAGCTCTAGCCTTAGGCAATTCAAACCCCATGCAATTTAGAAAGAACTGAGAATTCAGAGACATTAATTAGATTATTGATTCTTCCTCCACATGGACATGTGACCCTGCAACCATCATTGACATTTCAACACTTCTCACTTCAAAGTGAGGTCTGGATTCCGAAGCAGTGCATTTAAACCCTATTGAGCAAGTGCTGACTTTCTCCATCGCTACAAACAAATTTGCTTGTCTACAGCACAATTATGAAACTGAAGCAACTGGTAAATTCTCTTGTACAGCAGTAATAGATTCAAAACAGAGTGAACTCATTTGAAAGAACTAATTTGAATTCAATTTAGATGGGTTAATAACAGATGGGTAGGTTAACATAAAGAAGTAAGTCACTATTCAAAATTAAGTAACAATGTCTTTAAAAATATTTAATAACTCAGCTATTGAAGCCAGTGGGTATGTTCACCTGCCTGGGAGAATAAGGATT
The DNA here is from genome assembly GCF_963259705.1 of Myotis daubentonii. Lineage (NCBI taxonomy): Eukaryota > Metazoa > Chordata > Mammalia > Chiroptera > Vespertilionidae > Myotis > Myotis daubentonii. The sequence goes on from NC_081849.1 coordinate 46,417,372, forward strand.
TCTTGAGAAATGAATCCTCAAGTCTCTTTGAACGGCTGTAACATGTGACCCAGATTATTTGGGGGCCAACTCTGCCCTAGGTAACACCCATACAACTCCCTGCTGACTTCATTTACACCAGTAACCATGGGCATAATTTTATCCTTTGAAGGATTTTTTTAGTATTCTGGGCAAACAAAGCACCGATGGGAGAAAAATATCAAAAGACCTAGCAGCTATCTAAACTCAAAAAGGATAATATAAAGAAGAAATCTTAATTATAGGATTGGGAATAATAAATATACATCAATAAAGAAAAGAAAGTTGGTTTATTCCCTTATACTGGAAGTGCATGATCTGGGTGGGCTCTTCCTGCTCCAAGGGGATTTGGGGCTGAAGGGACACAAATCTTAATTTTATAAATGCATGTACTGTTTCCTGACTGCCTTCAAAACATTCCACTTTATTGCATTGGAGTTATAAAGACTCTCCCTATTTTTCTTTCAAATCTCTCTATTTATAGTTGTCTGACATTGGCATGTATGTGCAATCAACCAAGAATTTCAGCCACTTAACAGATCTTTTATTATTTTGGCTGCAGAAGAAGCCTTAGTATATGTTCTCCAGCAAAGTTAAGGGTCGGATTCCAGGAACACATTTGCTTATTTTGGAACTTTTTAACAGCTGAACAATTTTGGGGAGGTTTGAAAGTAGCAAAAAGAGAACTAAGGGTAAACCACCAAAGTCACAGAAGACAAGACTTGAAAACACAGCTGGTAGCTGATAGAGTAGAGCCTGCCCACAGACTCGCATAGGTGTAGGCCAGCCTTGTCCTGCTTGCCCTTCCCACATGCTCTAGTTCCCCTTATAATCCTTCCTGTTAGTTAAGTTCCACTGGATTTCTTCTAAGAATTAAAAAAAAATGCTTTAAAATCTGGAATAAACACAGATTTTTAACAATGAAGCTACCTTTATGAAGATGCAAAAATAGAGAAGAAAGCATTCACCTGTGTATATTTAAAAGTATCAGCAGAGTCACAAACCCTAACATAGTGTTCTTGAATTTTCATGAGAATATTTTATTTAATTTGACGATTAACTTCTAATCATATTTTTTTTTTAAATTAAATCTTTATTGTTCAGATTATTACATTTGTTCCTTTTTTTTTCCCCCCCATAACTCCCCTCCTCCCAGTTCCCGCCCTACCCTCCGCCCTCACTCCCCACCCACTGTCATCCATAGGTGCACGATTTTTGTCCAGTCTCTTCCCACATCTCCCACACCCCTTTCCCCCCCAAGAATAGTCAGTCCATTCCCTTTCTATGACCCTGATTCTATTATAATCAACAGTTTATTCTGTTCATCAGATTATTTATTCACTTGATTCTTAGATTCACTTGTTGATAGATGCATATTTGTTGTTCATAATTTGTATCTTTACCTTTTTCTTTCTCTTCCTCTTCTTAAAGGATACCTTTCAGCATTTCATATAATCCTGGTTTGGTGGTGATGAACTCCTTTAGCTTTTCCTTATCTGTGAAGCTCTTTATCTGACCTTCAATTCTGAATGATAGCTTTGCTGGATAAAGTAATCTTGGTTGTAGGTTCTTGGTATTCATCACTTTGAATATTTCTTGCCACTCCCTTCTGGCCTGCAAAGTTTCTGTTGAGAAATCAGCTGACAGTCGTATGGGTATTCCCTTGTAGGTAACTGAGTTTCTTTCTCTTGCTGTTTTTAAGATTCTCTCTTTATCTTTTGCTCTTGGCATTTTAATGATGATGTGTCTTGGTGTGGTCCTCTTTGGATTCCTTTTGTTTGGGGTTCTCCGCGCTTCTTGGACCTGTAAGTCCATTTCTTTCACCAGGTGGGGGAAGTTTTCTGTCATTATTTCTTCAAATAGGTTTTCAATATCTTGGTCTCTCTCATCTTCTGGCACCCCTATAATTCTGATGTTGGTACGCTTGAAGCTGTCCCAGAGGCTCCTTACACTATCCTCGCATTTTTGGATTCTTTTTTCATTTTGCTTTTCCGGTTGGATGTTTTTTGCTTCCTCGCATTTCAAATCATTGACTTGATTCTTGCGCTCCTCTGGTCTGCTGTCGGGCGTCTGTATAATATTCGTTATTTCAGTCCGTGTGTGCTTAATTTCTAGTTGGTTCCCCAATATAAGATCGAGGGTCTTATTAGTTTTCGTGTAGATCTCATTAAGTTTATCGGCAGCTTCTAAACAGTTCTTGAGAGACCTTAAAAGTGTGGTTCTGAACTCTATTTCTTCCATTGACAATTTTGTCCTGTTTCTTTGTCTCCGCATTTTGTTATGCTTCCTTGGTGCACCCCCTAGTGGTCTTTGTTCGCAGTCTTATAGATAAATCTTGATTGTTGTAGCTAATTCCAGGGAGGGTTTGACCTCCAGGCCAAGTGGCTATGAGATTCAGCTGGGTCAGCAGTGAGAGAACTTCTGTCCTCTAGGGAGGTGCTAATCTAGCCTTTGCCTGAGGCTATCCGGCAAATGCCTCTGTGCAGGGCTTGGGCGGGGCGGGTCGAACAGGATCAACAGCGTGGGCCGGAGAGAGCAGTTATGGCGGCTCTCAGTCCTGTCCCCAGGGGCTCTGCCTCTCTGAGTCCCAGCACCCGCTGCAGAGCTCGGAGAGAAAGCTGCACTCGCTCTGACCGAAGCCAGACAGTCCTGCTTCTCCCGTTTGAGTCTGGGTCCCTAAAGACTCGCCCGGATCTGGAGCTCAGAGTCTGCGACTCCCTCCCGACTGAAAACAACAACCGCGCCCTCCGCCGCCAGCCCGCTCCGCGCACTCCGCACCTCAGAATTTGACTTCAGCACTGTGCCTCCTCTGAGTGTCCGTATGCGTTTCTCTTTCCTCCTAGTTGTAGGACTTCCACTCAGCCAGCGCCCCTGTGGTTCTGCGTGATGTCCCTTCCGTTTTTTGGTTTCACTTTTGAAGTAGTTGTTCAAAGCAGCAAACTCCGGCGTTAACCTATGCCGCCATCTTGGTTCTCCTTTCTTCTAATCATATTTTAAAGATTACTTGCTAGATAGTTGTGCCATATATGCATAAAATGTATTTAAAATAAAATTTGGAGGAATAACAAATTTCACTCCGTATATTTATGTTGGTGGTTCTCTACTGAATTTTTATTGCCATATTTAATTGCTTATCATTAAGATTTAAATCAATGCCTTCTCAAGAAACCGATGGCCCCTGTTTTCTACTCTACCTTATTCTAAGTTGATCTGAAATTTGCTAAAATAATAATATATTACTGAGTAAGATAGAGCTTTCAGTTTCTTTACCAGTTGTTTAGGAATGTGAGAGGAAGGTAACAACAGTTATTGACACTAGGAGGAGCAGTTGAGTTGAGCCAAATCTTTAAATTATCTTTCTCCACTTTCATTTTTTCATTGTTGATCATTTTTGTTATAATTCTATTTACTTCAAAGTAAATATTTTTATTTAGTGCCCAGAGATTTTTTTCTCACAATATCTTCAAAGAAATTGTTCTTTACATCATCAATGCACTTTTTTTAGGATAGGTTTATTGGGGTCACAAGCTCTTAAAGCAGACACTGGGCAGACATTTTGGAATTCTGTTTTTCTTAACTCAAAGGAAGAGCTGGAGTTGCAAATGTCAACTGCTGAGCTCTTTGGAATTAAGTTCAGTCTTAGGAGGCTACATGGAGTGTAATTTCACACCACACCCTTGAAAATAGTGTTTTTAACACGTGGACAATCAAATCAAAGCAAGTGTCCTGACCTTGGTTATCCACACATGGTAATGTTTGGAGACTTCATAATGTTGCCTGCCTACTTGAAAGTCACAGTTCAGAGCAGTTTCTGGGGACATTCATTTTCACAAGAATGAACCATTAGTTTAGGTATTAAAAGCATTATGTAGGTGAGATGTTAAACCCCTTGTCACCCAATGAAAGCAGCTCTTCTAGAAAATTGCAGAGTGGATTCTTGAAAGGGAAAAAGAGGGAGTTCTGAAATAGCAGCTGCTTTCCAGGCCCTGGTAGCAGTCCTAGAGAGCCTCAAAGTAGACAGCATAAAGGTCCATCCAAAGACATGGGTTGGGGCCAGGGGTCAGGAGCACAGAGAGAAAGCTGTCCAAGAGAAAGCTGGCAAGTTCGCCAGAGGCCTAGTCCTGATCACTGATAGCAGCAAAGCATAAATGTGATAGCATATGAAATGTTCCTAGTCAAAGCCATAACATACCCTCATTGACCAAAGTCATAGCTATGATGGGGACAGAAGGGTAATGAACATTGGGGCAGCCTTTTGCAATACAGAATTTGCTTTTATATATGTTGTCACATCCTTATAACAATCTTGGGGAGGTAGTCAGGGAAGATACATCAGCATTTTATAGCTTGAAATAAATCAATAAAAAAAAACTTGCTCAGTGAGGTTAAATGATCAAGCCTACTGAAAATTATAGCTTGGAATCTATGCCCCAATGTAAATCTTATGAAAGAAATATTACCAATTTTAAAACCCTGATATTTGAATGGGCTCAGCAATACCTGTTTTTATTTTGTTTTCACTACAACTTTGTGTAGAGAAGTCTCTTCTGGGAACTGAAATCATTCATTCCTAGTCTAGTTTTTAGGCATCTGGAGAGCTGGGATGGAGTAGAAGCTTGACTTCCTGTATCTTGGGGAGATAGTGTCTGCAGCAGGCTGACCACCCACATCAGCTCGCGCCTCTCCTGTGCCAGTGCTGGGGAGTGTGCCATTTGGAAAAAGGTGGGATTGTGACAGTCTCGGTGCTGGAGATGACAGCCTGCTGGCCACCCACTCAATTCTTAGTAGTGAGATTTGTTGCCCATTCCACACAGCTCCCGCTGTCCCCAGGAGATGATCCTCTGGCATTCTGTATCATTGCCAGATTTCTTGTCCATGTCTTTCTTTCTGAAGTGAAGAATTCACTGTCATTAATAATCCCTGGTGATGGCCAAGGGCAGGCCCCGTACTGTTTGTTATCGGTTGGGAATGAGTTTTTTTGTTTTTCTTCTGATGGACAGAAAATATCCATCTCCTCGCTCACTAATTGGCAGTACGTGCCAGGCCTGGAGTTGGCAACAGCCATTGTTTTTCATCCTTTTAGATTATGTGTTGGATTCGTCATCCAAAGTACACTCTTAGGGTGCAGCTGATACCTTCCTTCTGCGGTCCAGCTCATTAAGGAATCAAACCCAACCATGCTCTGAAGCAGCACAGAGTTTCCGGGCCTAGCTGGGCTGCACGGTTCCCTGAGAGGAGGCCGATAGGATTAGGTTTTCTCAAACTGGTCCCCAAAGCAGATTCTAGAAGTATGAACCGAAGAAATTCCTCTGCATCTTCAAAATATAGAATGGTGCGTTTGTATTCTGTGGCTGTCAAAACTAATTACTCCAAGTTTATTGGTGCGAAGCACTACAACTGTATCATCTCAGAGTTCTTCTGGGCAGTCTGGATGGGCTCCGTTGGTTTCTCTGATCTGGCTGTCACAAGGCCAAAGTCAAGGTGTTGGAAGGCCTGGGCTCTGTAGGAGGCTCTAGAGCAGCAGTTCTCAACCTATGGGTCGCGACCCCTTTGGCGGTCGAATGACCCTTTCACAGGGGTCACCTAAGACCATCCTGCATATCATATATTTACATTATGATTCATAACAGTAGCAACATTACAGTTATGAAGTAGCAACGACAATAATTTTATGGCTGGGGGTCACAACATGAGGAACTGTATGTAAAGGGCCAGAAGGTTGAGAACCACTGCTCTAGAGGAGAATCTGTTTCCGGGCTCATTCAGGTTGCTGGTGGAATTAAGTTTCTCATGGTCATCAGGCTGAGGCCCTGTGTCCTTACTGGGTTCATCTGGGAGTCTCACTCAGCTCCCGAAGGTCACCTGTGCTCCTCATCATGGTGCCCCCTCCTTCAAACCAGCAGCAGTGCAGTGAGGCCTTCTCATGCTTCAGATCTCTCACTTCTCCTACTGTGATCAGTGGGGAACTCTCCCTACCTGTTGCTGGGGGTGGGGTGGGGATGGGCTTCTCGCCATATCTCAAGAAAAAGAATTTTCTGAGAGTCGCCCAGGAGAATAAGTGGTGTTTATTTGCATGGAGTTAAATCCCTGAGTTTCCAGGGCCCCATTTCCCTTTGTCCTGTCAAGGTCAAGGAAGGAGTCCAGTTGGGCCTTCAGCAGGGCTACGATTAAAGCCATTGCCCAGAGTTTCCATTCCGTGTTGGGGCACAGTCCAGTCCAGTATCAGGCGAGCTTAGTTTGTGTTCCCTGCTGCAGTCCATCAGTCCATTGAGTGTGGGGTCTACAGGCCACATGGCTATGGAGGGAACACAGGCAGGAGCAAAGCCTGAGGAACCAAAGAGCCACAACCAAGTGCCAAGAGAACAAACTTTGGAGGGTTATGTATTCCCAAATTTTCATGGGCTCCACTCCCTCTGGCCATTGACTTCTTTTCCAGGTTAGACTGTCAGGTACCTGCCCTACGTCACCCCAACCTCACTGCACGTGAAGACTTCACTGCACTCATCTCCCCTTTGTTGGACCCCTTCCCCCAGTGATTTGCAGGGAATGGACCAGTGGTTCCCAGGAGGGTGAAATCGCAGCTTCCTGGTGAAGCTGCCCAGGTGGCCATGCTTACAATGTCTGGCCTCCCTTTTGCTCCTTTCCTGTTATTAATAACCAGCTAATTACAACAGTATCACTTCCACCCTCTCTTCTGCCTCCAGCGAGACAGTTTTCTGCTTCTAAGGCCCACGTGTGTAGTTCAGGTTACCCTCCCTATTTTAAGGTCTGTAACTGTAATTGCATCTAGGAAGTCTCTGCCATAAAAGGTCACACATTCGCAGGCTTCAGGGTTTGGCAAGTGGACATCTTTGGGGCCAGTCTGCTTTTCACAAGTGCTGGGGTTTCCTATTCAGGGATGAGTCACTGGGTGAGGCGGAGCAGAGGGGCAAGCCCAGCCCTCCCCAGCAGTCACAGTCTGCTTTGCCTGGTCTCTGGCCCATCAGGTGACAAGGATGGGCCTCTGATGGATGGTTCCACTTTTTGCCTGGTTCAAATTAGGTATCCTCCAAATTATCTGTAAGTAAGAAATTATTTCCCACCCTCAGCACGGAGAAAAAGATTGTTCTCAGGAAAGCTTATAGTCACTGAGAGAAGTAACATTTGGCTTGACATTTCTGTCCCCTTTAGATCAGTGCTGTCTGTCGATGGTCTTTCTGCACTGCCCAATGCAGCAGCCATCAGCCCCTGCGGCTATTGAGCACTTGAAATGTGGCCAGTGTACCTTGGGAACTTAATTTTTAATTTAATTTAAATGTAGTTAATTTAGCCTTAACTGGTTTGGCTCAGTGGATAAAGCGGCGGCCTGCAGACATAAGGGTCCTGGGTTTGATTCTGGTCAGGGGCACATACCCAGGTTTGGGGCTCGATCCCCAATAGGGGGCATGCAGGAGGCAGCCGATCAATGATCCTCTCTCATCACTGATGTTTCTATCTCTCTCTCCCTCTGCCTTTCTCTCTGAAATCAATAAAAATATTTTTTAAAAAATAAATGTACTTAAGTGTAAATAGCCACATGCTTAGCTACCATACTGGGTGGCACAGCCGTAGATCAACATGTAAACTATTCCTTTAATTTCAGTGCCCACAGTGTCAGACAAGTATGGATGTCTGATGCTTTGGAAATTCTAGGCCCAAGAATCCTTGCATTTTGCACTCAAGTACCCAGAGAGCTTGCTTTATATTTTTGCTTCTCACTACTGTCTTTTATTTGTAAACACTCTAAGAAGATAATAGCTCTGGAGGACCAAGTAAGTTGTAATGAATCTGCAGAGGGACTAGTGGAAGTATCAAAGAACATCCAGCACACATTCCTTCCCCTCCTGCTCTCCTCTGGAAGCCACGCTGCTCCCTCCTCAGGGGTACTGCCTGTTGCAAGCCCTCTATTCCTTTCTCCTTCTCCTGTTCTCTCTTTTCTGTTGGGAACGGTTAGGGGTTAGACCAGCCATGGGCAAACTACAGCCCGTGGGCTGGATCCGGCCCGTTTGAAATGAATAAAACTAAAAAAAAAAAAAAGACCGTACCCTTTTATGTAATGATGTTTACTTATATTAGTTCACACAAACACTCCATCCATGCTTTTGTTCTGGCCCTCCAGTCCAGTTTAAGAACCCATTGTGGCCCTCGAGTCAAAAAGTTTGCCCACCCCTGGGTTAGACACACAGTTCTCTCCCCTTTTTGAACTCCCTTGAGTATTTGCCTCTCTGCTGATGTTCCCAGCTCCCTCGATCTCCTCTAACTCTACTCAAAAACATCATAAAGGCTCAGCTCCCTCTTCGCCACATATGAGGTACTATTGAGAGGGGGATCCATTTTCTAAATAAGTTTCCATTGGCCTCTGTGGCCACATATGTTAATTCCTCAGCTTCGGAACACTGAAAATTGCCACACTTTAAACAGTGGTCTTACTGATCTTTTAAGAATACACAGTCAATAAATATTTTTGATATGAACCAAGAAAGAGTAGAAAAGAGGAAAGCAAAACTCATTATTGGCACAAAAGACAAGAAAACGCCTGAAAACAGCATAATTTTTGGTATTATAGGGACCAAGTTCCCATCCTAGATTCGCTACTGAATCATTTATTATTCAGGAACCTCACTAACCAATCTGGTCCCCAGTTTTTCAGTCTTCAAAACCCTTGGCAGGATTTTGCTTGTATTGAATAGGACATGGGTGTAAATGATAGAGTACCTTTGGCTAATCTTAGCTTTCCTCCCTTCTGTTTTTTATCACACCCAGCCTCCCCTGCCAGTCAGAGCGTTTCATTCATTCCAAATAAGCAGTTGTCCTTGAACATGAATACCTCACAGTACAGGTTCCCCAGATATCTTCCAGAGCATCTGTTCTACCTTTCTAGGAATAAGTACAGCTCAGTCACGAAATCATTTTTTAAATACTTATTGTGTAGAAAGAAGATTCCCCCTTCCCTAGCTGTTCCTCCTAAGAGTGCTGTGTTAACAAATAGCATTGTACATAATTACTGTAAAACTTACCAAATTCAAGTATCCGGTAGACCTTTTCATGATGCTTTCTATACATGAACTGATGGGTAAGTCTAGCCCCTGGGTGTCCACTTGACCTAGGGGATTTAGTGGTAAGAATGAAAGTAATTATTCTTACTGTTTACAGCTTTTAAAGAGGAGGGTAAGTGGCTCATCTCTAGACACACAGTGAATGAAGGCTGGGAGCATGGCCTTGGTGTGCTGTACCTGTCATCACTGGGAAGCAGATGGGTAGGAGACTCCAAAGGTCACTCACTGGCCTTCTTCTTTCAGACACTGAGCCAAGTCCATACCATAAGCACAAATCCCATGTTACCTTTTTATATCCATCATGGGAGTGACTTTCATTATGTCTTTAACAACAACAACAAAGATACATTAAAATGCCTTAAACACACATGCCTGCAACCCCCAAACTAATTGTTTTCTTATCTAAAAGAGCATTTTTAGGACCTCAGAAAAATCTAGTGGTGATTTACAGTTGAAGTCTCCAGTGAGTATATATGTGTGTGGATATTGTTACTCAGACTATAAATGAATAAAAATATTAACTCAAAGGGATCAGTATTCTGGCCCTCACTTGCATTGTTATCCAGCGTATCTTTGCGTATCTGCATGTGAATTCTCTGCTAGTCCTCAGCTGTATTTAATCCCTCAAGACTCAATATACAAACATAATGCCAAATAGAGAACTTCCCTTAAATTATTCAAATCTCCCCATAAGTGATTCCCACTCTTCCTGCGATGGAAAACATTTGATCATAAATTCAATTAAATCAGCCATCATCTTTGTGATGTTTGTCCAGCGAAATCCTTTAGTGACTAAACCAATCAACATACCAGCTGTGTGTGTGTGTGTGTGTGTGTGTGTGCGCGCGCGTGCACGCGTGCACGCTCACGTACGTGTGTTTATGGTACGATTGTTGTGGAAGAATCGATCTGAAGTAAAGATGAAGAGTAGTTCTCATTTCTGAGGCCAAATTTTGCCCACTTCACTGCAGCCAAGGTTTAAAAGATTAAACTCTTAGCAGGGCTAAAATCATGTATATTGCATTCACTTAAATGCATTGGCTTTTATTTCCCAACTCAGAGCCTAGTTTTAATATATTGAGTTTTTTATCGAAACTAAATATACTTTGGAGATGTTAGTAAAAGCTGTCAAACCACATCAACCAACCATTCTTCTTCCCCTCTCTTCTACACCCTCCTCTCTCTAGTTAAAACAAAAAAGAGTGACTGTCGACACATTGCTAAGTTTCTCAGGGAAAATGCCCTAATAGGACTATAGTACTGTTTATGGTTTCTTATAGGTATGTCAGCTCAAGAGGTAAGATGCATTAGAGGCTTATAAATGTTGTTTTTCATCTTGATCCTAAAGCATTTCAGACAACAGATATAATCAACAGCCTCCCCCCTTTTCTATTATACCTTTACTACTGATCCTACTAATTTGGATATAACTGAACCTTATTTATGTATCTTTACATACTAGTATGTGTAGATTCATGTGCCCTGTAGAGGGCAGTATGTTCTGGAGAAGAAAAAAAAAAGGTTAGAGGACAGCCACTTATCGCCATAAAACTTTAGATAAGCAACTGATTTTTTTTTCCTTTAACAAAATAGGTCAACTATCTCCAGTAAGAAAGCCTCATGCTTTGACTGTCTGCCCCTCTCTGCCATGTTAGGTATCTGCTTGGGTGGCGAATATTTTTATGATTTGGCTGTGCCATCTTGGAGGCTACTTAATATGAAGATCACACAAGGTTCCATGCCTTGGCCACCAAATGGAACTAAGCATATCATTTTATCTATAAAGATACATACAAATGGGATTTTCCATTTGTCTGCCATTTCTTGTCACCCTGGACTGAAGTTTAGCATTCAAGGCAAATTATACCTACAATTCTAATTTTATTTGGTTGTCAAATGAGGCGTTCTTTCCTTTCCTATCTTAGCTACCCACATCCCTTCCTTTTTAGTTCTGATCCCTGAAAGATTTTGATGTCTGTTATTTTTTTCTCAAGGGAGTGAAAAATCTTTGCACAGGGGCATTTTCTGTATATCGTGATTTTAGGCTCCTTTTCTTCCTGGCCAGCACATCTTTGGAGTAACCCCTGACCCAGCTCTCTTCACTGTAGTTAAATTCGCAGTCTCTCAATCCAGTCTCTCCTCTTCATTTAAGGAACCAAATCCTCTAAGTGTCTACACTACACAGTGCTTTTTTAAATTTCCCAGAAGCTGCAACAAATTGTTTAAGGACAGTGGAACGGCACTTCCCAGTAGATTCGTATGTGTTGATGGAAAGGTTCTATATCCGTGCTGTCCAGTACAGGAGCTCCTCGCCACATGTGGCTATTGAGTAACATGTGTTTCATGCAATTGAGGAACTGAATTTTTTATCATATTTAATTTTAATTAATTTAAATTCAAATAGACACATGTGACTTGTGGCTCCCCAATTGGACAGTGCAGAATAGAGCATGACTTCTGATCACTTTATAACAAATGTTTTACAAAATATATTGTGAGCTGGATTAGATTTTGCAGCTTAAAACCTACTGCCCAGGCTTTCATTCTCTTGCTTGTTTTTTCTTATATATATATTTGTTTACAATGAATACAAAAAAGCCTATTTTTGTTCCATCTCTTCTGAAGCAACCTCCGTATTGTTTTGAAAATGTTCTTGTGAATTCCCAAGCAATTATTTTTAAATGCTTCCATATCTTTACCCATGATCTGCAAATGCTTATCTTCAGTTTTCTACATTATGCTGATATTGTTGGTTTTAAGGCATAAGAAGGTTTTTGTATGATGGTTTGTGTCATGCCACTGGCTTCTGCCTTTTGCTACAGACATGCCAGAAAACACTTTTACCTACATGTTCCTAGCAATTACAAGTACTTGGACCCCAAATGATAATAAATGCAGCTTTTTCATGCTATTCATTTATCTTTCTTTTATTTCAGCTATAAAGATAGAATTAGTACTCAAGAAGATAAATAGCTCTAGCAATTATGCCAATTTGGGATCTCCTTAAGCCAAGGAAATACATCAACACCCTTCTGTTATAAGTCATTTTCTATAAAGAGCCAGATGTGGAGTTAAAGGCAGGAATAAAGGAACGTGCAACTGAAAGGTTGTGCTCGCTTTCAGTAAAGACAGCCTCAGCCTATTCTATATTCATCATCAAACCACCCTTTGTAGCACCCGTGCCCCTGGATCCACAACCTCCACCACACAAGGAGAGGAAAGCAGGGATGGTTGGTAGTCACATTATTCTTTAAGAGACCAACCTCTTGGGAAAGTTTAGGCATCCCTGCGCCACAGGGCACAACAGAGCAAAACAGAGAGGGATCATGCAGTTCTTGTCAATCCTTTGCTAGTAATGGCCTCAGGACTGGGCTCCTATGGGAAAGCCAGTTTCCTGCCATTCTGAGACTGGTAGGCTTTCTGTTAATGGACATGTGAGTTATCTGCCGATATAGACTGAAGTCTCCATAGTATAGCAACTATTTCTGTGTTGGGAATGCCATTTGCAAACTCCAGAAGCACTTTAAAAGAGTCTTGAATACTAGAGATGCAACCATGCAGGTTCATCTAGGTAATGAAAGGTCAGAGGCCAGGGTTTGGCATGGGAAGAAGAATGTAAGGTACCAGTTCTTATCTTTTCTTGAGTTGGAATACACCCTGCCCATTGGTTGTTAAAAATCACGCCTTAAATGACACATTCTAATGTAGGAGGAAATAATGTCTTGCGATGGAAATGTATGATATAGTTTTTTCTAAAAGTTTAAAAATCTCTTCTCATATTGGTAGCATACATCACATCATCATATCACATCACGTCACATCACAGAATAAATTCAAGACCTTGAACCGCAAAACTAAAACACAACCAAAAAATTGTTTTCTTCATACTAACTTTAGCGTCAGCCCCAGCCACATATGAAGTTACAGCAGTCTTTCCCAAACACATGTTACAGTTACTCAGTATTCCAGTAGATGTCAGCTTGATGTTCAACAGCTCTGAGGGCCCTGGTTCAGATGTTAACAAGTCACTCCATTTGAGGACCGCTGGCACAGCAGGGTTGGGACTGGGAAAGGAGGAGTGAGGATGGCTGAGTGGAAGACATGCTTTCTCACTGTTGTCTTGATAAATCTGACTTGAGGTCAGCACCCTAATGTCTGCGAGGCAGGAGGAAACCCAGACATGTAAGACAGGCTAGGGAAACAGGAACCAATCATGGGGAGCCATAAAATGAAGACACTGGACATTGAGAAAGAGGACCGACATAGTTGAAATAAAGGGGATACTGACAAAGAAGGGAGTATACCTTAGTGTGCAACACAGAAAAACACATTGACAACATCTTCTTAAAATTAAGAGGCAGGTCCTGAAGTATATCTATCAAGAAAATGTTTTTATCTTAAGGTATATAAAATAGTATTTGAAGTGTTTTTACTTATGGTGCTTTATCATTGTTTTATTTTAATGAGCATTTAAAAATAATGAGAACTTGTGCTAGCTGGTTTGTCTCAGTGGATAGAGCATTGGCCTGCAGACTGAAGGGTCCCAGGTTTGATTCCAGTCAAGGTCAGCTACCTCATTTGCAGGCTCCTCCCCAGCCCGGGCCCTGGTCAGGGCTCATGCAGAGGCAACCAGTTGATGTGTTTTTCCCACATCGATGTTTCTCTCAGTCTTTCCCTCTCTCTTCCACTTTCTCTAAATATCAATGGAAAAATATCCCTGGGTGAAGATAAAACACAAACAAAACAAACAAATAATGAGACCTTTTTTGTATAAATTTACTCATGACCTCAATCCTTCTATTTTTTCTATTAGTTGTAAATCTCACAATAAGATGTTTTCTGCCAAAGGATTTTAGGGATATACTCTGATTTGGGAAAGAATATTAGTCTCTTTTTATCACTTTTTAAATAAATACATTATTTTATATCAGTTTCAACTGTACAGCATAGTGGTTAGACAATCATATATTTTACAAAGCATTTCCCCTGATAGTTTCAGTACCACCTTGCACCATAAATCGTTACCACAATATTATTGACTATATCCCCTATGCTGTGCTTTACATCCTTTTGACTGTTCTGTAACTACCCATTTGTACTTCTTAATCCCTTCACCCAGTCCCCCAACCCTCCTTTTAAAATACTTGCCTTACTGCATTCAGTTTGATTTTATAATTGTACACAAGTGGTGGAAAAGTGGCATCGTGTTCATTATTAACACCAGCAGATGCATTTGTCCTGGTACAGGGGGATGTGCCTGCAGCATGCCAAATGCTTTGTCTGCATCACCTAATTTAATCCTGAAAATAACTCAAATAGTTTTCCATAGTTTTCAGATAGGAACAGTTAAGCTTATTTTAGAAAGTTGATTTCCCTGTCTTCAATTATATTGTAGCCTCAAGAGCAAATCTATAAATATGTCCTTCATTTGCTATGTTATACCTAGCAGGGCTGGGACTAGGGCAAGGCAGGTAAGGCATTCACTTTGGGTTCAGAATTTAAGGTGGTAGTCCTCCCCCCCCCAAAAAAAAAAAAAAAGTAAATAAAAAACACAGTAAACCAGATAAGTAAAATTTTAATGCAATATTTTAAAAATATCAATAGATAGTTTCAGTATTTTCTTTGCTCTCCATCAAACAGTGATTCCTTAGCATCTATTCCCCCAAATCCACAACCTCCTCCTTAAACACCAGTGCTGGTGAGGTAATAGAAAATAGTTTACTGCTGAGGGCACTGTAAACTGGTAAATCCCATGGAAACATGTTAAAAGCCATAAAGATATTCATTCGTGGTACATTCAAAAAATTTAATTTAATATCATCTAAATGTTCTGGGTGCTTGGGAGTGCACAGATGAGGTCCATGTCCTCATGGAGCTTACCTAGAGTATCAAGAACAATAAGTAATAAAAAAAAAGTAACCTCAAAGAGTGATAATACATGAAGACAATAAAAGAGGGCAATCTGAGAAAAGGGAATAGCATCAGCAGGCCGTAAGCCATATGAGGCTGGGATTTTGACTATTTTGTTTATTTCTCTATCTTTTGCACCTAGAACAGAGCCCAGGATCAAGAAGCATTAAAAGATTATTTTGACTTTTCTTCTCAGGGCATGAGGCCCTTGTAGAGGTTGTCCGACCATTCAGCAGACTTATTTCTTGTTCTACACATAAGCACACAGTCCAGTTCTTCTTTCCATCAGAATGAACTCATAGAGTTTCAAATACCAGCTGCAGTGTTAGAAGAAAAGGAAGCTGAAATCAGTCCCCAGCAAATCGATTCCTCAGTTGCCTTGAACTAAACTTCAACTCATAAGCTCTGACCTCACTGAATTTTCTTTCAGATTGGTTTAAATGAGAAGGTGAACTGTTTTTGGTGATTACCTCCAATCCTAACCATTTCATATCTTTACAATACAATCCTTTTTTTTTTTTTTTAAGTAGTAGGGAAACATTATTTCTTCTATATCATCATCGGATGCTAAATTCTACCTTTTTACTTAAAAAAAACACACACACACAACTCTTTCCTTTTTACATTTTTCTTATCTTGGGTCATTGTCCAGTATCTAAGGAAATAAACATGTGAAGAAAGAGTTCTGTGGAATGTTAACTGCACTGGTATTTTTCTTCCTCTTATCATGCCCCAAGATTCGCCCAAGTTGATATAAATTCACCATGCCTTCTTTAAAAAGCGCAACAGCAAGGCATTCTTCCTGTAGGAGTCGGGCTGAAAAAGGTGATTTCCTTTCACTTCATTTGGTTTAAGCCTGTAAACAGCATTAAGTGAAAAATCTGATATATTTGTTAGGCTATTTATTGCATTACCAAGTTATATTTTCAGTTCTCAGTGAAAGGTTTATTGAGAACATAAACTTTGAAGAGGTTTTGTTCAGGATTAAAGATATTTTCCTCCCCTTCTCTTTGGGCAAAATAATATCATGGCAAAATGATGACTTCCAGGAGCTATTTTTAGCACTATTGATAGTTGAGGGACACATTGGGCCATTCCAGGGAAGCAGATCCCAGCCTCCCAGACCAGCCTGTGGTGGTGAGATTTGTAACTTCTGTAGGGTTTTAGAGGAATGAAAGGCTGTGAAGTTACCCTTTCCATTAACTCAATTTACCGTAATACATATACACCAATAAGTTAAGCTGTCTTTCAGAAGCATTTTATAGTGAAATGTTTTTCACGCTGCCCATGCTATTGGAACTAAATATTTATAACCAATCCATCTGAATGTAAGACATAAGCCATGGCTAAAGTGTAAAGATTTTTTTTATAAATGAAGATTTGAATTTAAACTCCTGGTGCATCATTTATCATCAAAAGTGAATCATCTATTTCACATGAAATAGTGCTGCAATCAACTACTGTGAGTTCAGGAAAATTGGTTAATCTTTATTCTCTAACTATCATAAATATCAATAACACCACCTGGGTAGGACATTCACTAACAATTTACTTTGCTTCACTCTTGATGTCCTAAAAAATGTTTTGAAAGCTTGTGAAATAGGTGAAATAATAAGATGCCTATAATCGATTTAAACAAGTTATGGAAAGAAAAGGTCAATCTTCACAGCAGTTCTGTGAAGTGGGAGAGGGTATTAATTTTATCCTGATCTGTATCCAGAGTTGGAAAGGTTACGAGTCGCCTGATGTCCTTCAGGTAACAATGGAATTCCATGTGGGGCAAGATCATGAGATTATGATTGGATATAACTGTAAGCAGAATAACCGGGAAGTAGGAAATCAATTCTGTTGATTTAACATCCCTTTGGTTTTGAGGACATTCTACACTGACTGTGAATTTAGAATTCTCCTTTAAGTACTCTGTAAGTTTTAGCCTTCTGTTTCGAAGGGTTAGTTATTATTAATGTATTTTTATTCCCTTTAATGAAATAAAATATATCCTCTTCTATCATGTCCTTCAGTCAGAGGATTGAAAAGTAACCTCTTGCGCTTCTTCTGCTGTTAACCACATTATTAAAATAAAACACTAAATAGATATTATAGAAACATAATAACTACTCTGCTGAATCTAGGAATATTTTTAAAAACATAACTGAGGTACAAGTATAATTCCTGACAGGTTTGTACTATTCTATCTGAGAAAAAATTGTCAATGTTTGGCAAGCTCTAACAAATTTTAGAGTAATTTTTTTAAAAATTATGTTATTTAAGCATGTAGAATTATAGGTTTTTTGATTTTCAGAGAGAGGAAGGGCAAGGGGGAGAGAGAGAAAAACAATGATGTGAGAGCAAACCGTTGATTGGCACACTCCCTTTAGTAACCTTCTGGTGCATAGGTCAGTGCCCAACCAATTGAGCCACACTGACCAAGGCTGAGTTATAGTGTTTTGTAATATCTATAAAACTTTACATAAAACATAAAACTTTACAATTTACAAAAGTCACTGCTACTGGGCCCTGGGGAAGAACTGGAGAGGACATTAAAGTGGAATCACTGGAAAAAACAGTACATTGAAGTAGTTAACCAATTCTTTCCCATAAGCAGGGTGAGTGAAAGTTTGATCTACTTCTATGGTTATTAATTAAAAATTAGTTTAAACATGTACACAAAGGCTTTTGTTGAAAAGAACATAACATGAAGTTCACCTATATTACCTTTTGAATATTTTATTAGAGTATCTACATCAGTGGATTTATGAAGTACAAATATGAAAATCTATAGCTTCATATTAGTACATAGGAAAGGCTAGTATAATTGTTTAAGCAGGGTTTTTTTAAAGACAAGACCGCTCTTTTTTTTTTTTTTTTTCAGAGTGAACTTACATATTCAATGATGCCTCTTTTTCCAGGGAGGGTAGAAAATAGTAATAAAATCAAAGCTTAAAAATTTGGAGTAAATATCTAGCTGTGCTTTGAAATCCAAAGCAAGAAGTTAATGTTTTCCTTTCACTGGCCCACTTCTTGGCAGTTTATAATACCCTTAAGAGTGTCAGTGCTAGTGTTTTCAAAACCTTGATTCATTCACAATCTGCTGAGGGCACTTTAGCACTTTCAGTATTTTTCCACCAGGTCGAGTTTACTGCAAGGGCGACTATGTATTAGTAAGGGTTAGATCTGAAGGAGAGATCTAACCTAATAGGGTGGATTAGTGTGACTGGCTTTTGGGAGTTTTCATCTTGTCCATGTTACTAGTAAGCATATACTCCACCTGCTGTCATTATTTAATTTAGGGCAGTTGGGATATTAACAAGAATATAGAAAGAATGTTCTCCACAGAAGTAGAGTCCAAAATTAAAGGAAGAGAGAAATATTGAAAAATGTAAAATGTTGTTATGGAGAACTTTAAAATAACCCAATTTTTTGTTTTGTTTTTTGTTTGTTTTTGTTTTATTTTCATTGACATTATTACAGATGTTCCCCATATTCTCCCCCATGGTCCCCCTCCACCCAGACCTTGCCCCACGCAGGCCTTCACCACATTATTGTCTGTGCCTATGGGCTGTGCATATATGCATATATGCTCTTTGGTTAATCTCTTCCCAACCCCCACCCCCTCTCTTCTAAGATCTGTCAGTCTGTTCCGTGTATTCATGCCTATGGACCTATTTTGTTCATCAGTTTATTTTGTTAATTAGAGTCCACATGTAAGTGAGATAATGTGATATTTGTCTTTTTCTGACTGGCTTATTTCACTTAGCATAATAATCTTCAAGTCTATCCATGCTCTCTCAAAGGATAAGAGATCCTTCTTTTTTAGAGCTGCATAGTATTCCATTGTGCAAATGTACCACAGCATTTTTATCCACTCATGTATAGATGAGGAGCAATTGGGCTGTTTCCAGATCTTAGCTGTTGTAAATAACACTGTTATGAACATAGGGGTGCATATATTCTTTCTGGTTGGTGTTTTGAGATTCTTAGGATATATTCCCAGAAGTGAAATCACTGGGTCAAATGGCAGTTCCCTTTTTAATTTTATGAGAAAACTTCATAGTGTTTTCCACAGTGGCTACACCAGTCTGCATTCCCACCAGCAGTGCGCTAGGGTTCTTTTTTTCTTCACATCCTTGCCATCACTTATTTGCTGATTTATTGATGGTAGCCATTCTGGCAGGTGTGATGTGATCATTGTCGTTTTAATTTGCATCTCTCTGATTATTAGTGACATGTCTATTGGCCATTTGTATATCCTCTTTGGAGAAGTATTTATTCAGGTCCTTTACCATTTTTTAATCGGATTTTTTGTCTTCTTGGTGTTGAGTTTATAAGTTCTTAATATATTTGGAAATTAACCCCTTATCAGATGTGTCATTGGGAAATATATTCTCCCATGCAGTGGGTTCTCTTTTCATTTTGTTGATGGTTTCTTTGCTGTGAAGAAGCTTTTTATTTTGGTATACTCCCATTTGTTTATTTTTTCCTTTGTTTCTCTTGTCCTAAGAGATGTATTGGTGAAAATACTGCTATGTTAGATGTCTGAGGTTTTGCTGCCTATGTTTTTTCTAGGATTTTTATGGTTTCATAACTTATATTTAAATATTTTAGCCATTTTGAGCTTATTCTTGTGTATGGTGTCAGTTAGGGGTCTAGTTGCATTTTTTTACATGTACCTGTCCAATTTTTCCAATACCCTTTATTGAAGAGAGTGTCTTTACTCCATTGTATGCTCTTGCCTCCTTTGTTAAATATTAATTGACCATAACGGCATGGACTGTCTGTTCTATTCCAATGATCAATATGCCTGTTCTTGTGCCAGTACCAGGCTGTTCTGATTACAGTGGCTTTGGAGTACAATTTGATATCCGATACTGTGATTCCTCCAACTTTGTTCTTTTTTTCTCAAGATTGATGAGGCTATTCAGGGTCTTTTGGGTTACATATAAAATTTTGGAGCACTTGTTCTAGACCTGTGAAATTGCAGCAGACTCTAAAATTTAAGAGTCAGAATCTGGATACTCCCCATTTTGTAAGTATTACCTTTTAGGTATCTGGATCAAATAAAATAATGCATATGAAAGCACTCTGTAAACTGTAGAGGTCCCTGCAAATAGCATTACCATTATATAGCATTTGACAGTCAAGTGACAGACTGACCATTATGGGAATGAGTGTCTGCCAGGGAGAGTGTATCATTAAACAGTTTCGCTACAATAAATAAATGAGAATTGAACAATTTTCTATGCACAACAAAACACAATTTATTTATGGAAACTAATAAAATATTATCTGTTTACCTTGAGGGGAGGAATCTCATTAATTTTGTTTTTTACAACAGTGCATTGACAAAGAAAGTCTCAGCATTAAACAACTCTATGTCTCTTCATTATTAATGTAACTAAGAGTCTTGCCTCTCTTGGTGAACAGAGAATTTCACTTCACAGACCTAAGTCTTTCCTTATATTGGTCTTTATTTTCCCCACGAGTTTATTCCAATGTCAGGGAATCCCTTCATGTTCTGTTTGACCAATTACTGACCCCTCTTTGCAAAATGAATAGATTTGAGCCTGTTTTCTAAAAATAAGCCATCAGAGCAGTTTTATGACCACAGAACTCCCTCTACATCAAAAGCTTTGATAAGAAAGTGATTAAATGACTATTTTGCTTTTGATGTAAAGATAAGAAAGAGTGAGGCATCTGACAGGTCTGTCCAGTACAGTCGAGGCAAGAGTCAGACTTGTCTTTATGGGTGGGCGGGCTTCTTCACAAATCATTTTCAAGAGATCAGTTGCTGTATGATCCAGTGGCCAGTGCCCATGTTGGCAACTTTGCTACAGAGATAATACGTGCACTGTCCAATGAAAGGATCGTGGCCCCTGGCTTTGCTCTGCAAAGAGTGTGACAGTAAGTAAAGGTGAAGAGAGTGACCTTCCATGTCACTCATCCCGGGCCACTGTATTACCAACTCAGAGAGACAGCACACGCTCCTGCTTCAGACACAGACCCACAGGGTGTATAGTTCTGTCCCACTATAGAATGCAAGTGAGGAATATTCTAGAAGTTTTTTGTTCCCCTTTATTTCCTCTTAAGCTTTTACATAGAACTCAGTATCTCCACTGAATGCTTTCATAAGTAAATTGAACCTACTATACCTCTGCCCTTGATGTCCAGCTTTCATGGGCTAAAACATTAATAAATCCCAATGAAGATTTTTATAGAGATATTTACAAGTCAACTCCTGGGAACAAAATGTAACTTAGTTGTTATACAAGCAGACACTTTATCTAGAGAGTCTTTTGGAACAGTGTAAAAAAAACAACAAAACAAAACACAAAAAGCAAAAAACATGCAGTTAAAAAGAGAAGGACTAATTAAAAAAAGAAAAAAAGAAAATGACATCCTCTGGGGGAATGTATGCTTTGAAGATGTTCCTTAAGGGCCAGAACTTGACCTTAAGATGTCTGTGCTCAACAATGATTATGTACTTTTAAAATGTATGATTCTCAGGTAAGGTTAAACCTCTGCAGGTATGACAATGGATATACTCAGTCCTTGAACAAACAGTCAACAAATGCCACGTCCCAACCTTGTCCCAGGAACCATCCCTCATAGGAAGTAGCCCTTTCCCCCTGGCTTTAGCCCAGGTCTCCCCCTTTTGTGCACATTTAAAACTTGAACCAGAAACCATCAAAACTGAACATGTGAATTTGTCAGACTTAAAAAGAACTTATAAGAACAAAAATGAATAGTGAAAACAGTATATTAGATGCAACTGATTAGAGAGTTAGTGGAACTGGGAGATAGCTCTGAGATAATTGCTTAGAATGGAGGACAGAGGGACCACCAGATGGAAAATATGAAAGAATGAGTAAAGACAAGGAAAATTTAATAAGATGGCATTACGTTGGTGTTATAAAATGAGAAAAGAGCAAGAATTGGGGAAAGGCAATATTCTAAAAGTAACAGCTGGGATTTTTTTTCCAGAATTGATTAAAGACATGAAGCCTCAACTTCAGGAAACACTGAATACCAACCAGGTTAAATCCAAAGAACACCTTCCATAGATAGCAGAACTCTGAGGAGGAAAAGAAGAGCTCTCAGACAGACAACAGGAGCCCATGAACTAGTATCTTCCGAGTTCAGAGAAAATGCTTTGAACCTAGAATTAACCCCCAGCAAACGATCATGCTGTATGAAAACAAAATAGAGAATTTTCCACCAAGTTCTTTCATCATGGAAAGAACTTTTAAAGTTTGTATTTCAGATACCAAAAATAAAAGTCTTAGAAAACTATCTGAAACATAGGAGCTATGATGATTAAATAAATTATAAATGGGTAAATCTGAACAATAATAACAGTAACCGTTTAATCTGTGACATTAAAAGCATAGAAAATGGAAATAAAATATTAGACAGTAACAACATGAGAGATGGGACTAGTGTCATCAGAATTAACGTGTTCCAGTATTCTTGTATTGTTTGGCAAGATGGTAAAGATAAAGTTTAATTCTAAGAAGTTAATGTTAAATATTAAAAAGTTAAGGAGCCATTCACTTAGGGAACTGAGGATGAAGGTATAAAGTGTGGAAGTTTCTTCTGATATCCTTGAGGGTTAAAAAAACCAAAACACTAAACCAAACTTACCCCCCAAAAGGGTGCTAACCACATATTGGGTGATTCTGTGGTGTTCTTGCTGAAATATTTATTAAGTTTCTGATGGGCAGTAGAGATTATTACCAGGGACCCAGAATAACCTTTATACAGACAAATGAAACTGTAGAAATTCATTATTATTCCACCAAGAAGCTCCATAAGAGGGGTTGACTAGGACACAAGAGGACTGAATTAAAGTCGGGAAAGTGTTTTACAAGCGTTCTGACCTAGATGGGCTAAACATGAGGGAACATCTTTTCTATTTCCTCATTACTGAGAGAGCTACTGCTGTTTTCTAGGAGGTTCATCTCACTTCCCATCACTTCCAACCTCATACTCGAAGTACTGAGAATTTCAAGTGTAGTATATTGAAGTAGACTTCAGTTTCTTTACATCATTCTAGACTTACTTCTGAATTTTCTATCCAACTATCTCAATTATTTCATAATTCTATAAAGTGTTTCTTAATAAATCAGTATGGCTCAAAATGGACAGACCAACCCTGTCATACATAAGACAATCCAACCAATACAACCTTAAACAAACTTATAGAGGAACTTAAACTGTGTGGCATTACTACAATAGTAAGACTATGTGAAGCAACTTACAACACTGATCTTGAGGAGAAAGAAGGTGCCAGGTTCTGGATTGGCCATTTGATGAGGCACTGCCTCCGACCAGACTATTGACGACTGGTTATGCCTTAGAAAGATGAAGATTCTTAAAGAATCTGGTTGTTGTGTTATAGGTCTTGGGAGAGCTCTAATGCTTGTTGCCCTAGCATTAATTGAAGGTGGAATGAAATATGAACATGTGGTCCAGTTCATAAAACAAAAGTAGAGTGGAGCTTTCAAAAAAAAAAAAAAAAAGCAACTTTAGAAGTATTGTCCTGAATTCCAGCTGCACTTCATAGATACCAGCAGTCATGGACATTACCATTGCAGTCAATAAAACTGGGCTGCTGGATTCAATTGCCTTGGAAATGGAACTTCAGAAAGGACCCAGTTTATCATAACTATGAGCCAAAATGTAGGCTTGGTGAAGGATAAGTCAATGAAGCTATCCTGGGAGCATTGATAAGCAGTTTTATCAGGCCTCCGCTTGGCGGAATTTCAGCCTCTGTGTTTGGATTATGATCGGCCTAGTTGGAAATTTAGCAAAAGATTCTCACTGTTCAGCATTTAAAACATGCTTATCACTTTTATCAATTGACCTTTCCTGAAATCATGCAGTATTATGTCTCCTTCAAATCTATTTCCATGCCAGAATCTTAGCAGAAGGTAAGAAATTTAGAGAGCCTGGGTGCTGAAATGCCAAGCACAATACTTACATGTTTTTAATACCATACAGAATTAAAATTCTAGGAACTAGGAAAACCAGTGTAGATTGCCTGTGGTTTATCCCTTCATTTCAAACATTGACAGTAGGGCTTCTATGGCTATTTGCTTGCTACTTTATGTTTATAGCTCCCATATTTAAAACGGGAGACATCAGGTTTGTGTAACCGCTGATTTTGTTGGCTTTTGACCAAGTTTATGATGATTTTTTGAAGTCTTTCTATAAATCTCATTTTGTGCAGCTATGATAACCTCCATTTTGAAAAATCACAGACCTCTGGTGAAAAAGTTCATGTAAAATCCACATCGTACAGAAGCACATATCTTTACAGTCTCCAGACGAAACGTCTGAGAACTAATTTAATGTTTGCACTTTGGGGCGCAACTTAAAAGAGAGGGCCTGAAAAAAGAGTGGGAGTGAGCTATTAAAGGATTTTTAGCAAAATATTTTGCTTGTCTTGTGCAGAAGGTATGGAATATGCCCTATGAAACAGAAGTTAGTTTCTGCTAATGAATTGAACATATATCTAATATTTTATATTTCTGTTGAACTGTGTGACTTTTAATTTGTATACTTAACAATTTGTATTATTATGTAATTGATAAAATGGTGGTGTGCATCAATATTAACTCAATCATATATTTATATTGTCTGGATGTATGATTATAATTCTCTGGGAAAAATACATTGTCAGTGTTCATCAGCTTGTAAAACTCATTGTGAGAGCTTAAACATCTAAATAAATATTGAAATGCAAAAAAAAAATTGAAAGTAATTACTAAACATAAAAATAGAATGTATAGTTCTAAAACAGAAGATGGAAATGTTGAATAAAATTAAATCAAAAAGAATGACAGAAAAAGAAAAGATAAAGTAGGTGGAAATAGAATGCAAGTTTAAGATGGTAGCAGTAATTTAAATATATCAGTGATCATAAAATGTAAATAGACTAAATTTTCTTCTTAGAAAATGGGGATTATTTAATTGAATAAGTATTAAACCCAGCTATGTAGTATTTATGAAAGATAAACCTTAAAATTATGGCTATGAAAAATTAAGAGTGTCACCAAAGTTATGGAGGCAAATATTTAATTAAAAAACCCCTGAAAATATTAAATTAATATGAGAAAAAGAATGAACGTTAGCCCAGAAAGTTTTATTAAAGATAAAAATGGTCACTACAGAAGGCTTAATGACTTAATTTACCAGGAAGAGATAACAGTGTTAGATTATTATGTACTTAATTACTCGACTTTAAAGAATATGTAAAACAAAAATTGATGGAATTACAAGAAAATTTTTAAAAACCTGCCATCACAATGGGAGACTGCAAACAATAGCCACAATCATTATGGCATTCTGATAAGGTATGCCTTTGGCTTGGGGTATAACTTTCAAATCCTAAAGATATCTTAGAAGTCTCATGTCTCAAACACCTTGCATTGGCTCAAAGGTTCTGGTGATCACAAAGACTCTGATGTTGAAAATGCATGCGGAGAGTTGGAATAAAAGTGGTTTTTGAAATGCAAGTGAGGAAATAGCAAACTTTCTAAATTAAAATTTTATATGTATAATCTATAATTTGTGTATAAACTGAATGTCACAAATAAGCATTGGTTTGTTTCATCGACATTATTAAAGTTTGCTCAGTTTGGGAGATGAGAAATGAAATTGTCTTATATCGGTGATTTTATTATACAGTGGGGCCTTGACTTATGAGTTTAATTTGTTCCGTGACGGAGCTCGTAACTCAAATTACTCGTATGTCAAATCTTAAAGTGAACGAGTGAGACACGTGATGCTGGGCTGATGTTGTGGCGTTCACTGTGACGTTCGCTGCGCCAACTAGCGGTGGGGTATCTGAAGCTGGCTCGTAACCCGAATTTTAGCTCGCAACTCAAAGCTCGTATCTCGAAAAACTCGTTAGTCAGGACACTCGTAAGTCAAGGCCCCACTGTAGTTAGGTACATATGCATAAAATTTAAAAGTGACCAGCAATCTATTGCAAAAAACAAAAATACAATTACAAATATAAATCTTCGAAATAGTGAAACCATGCTTCATTCATGGCTTATTGGTTCTGTAAAGACTGCACACTTGTTCATCACTCTTGTAACAGAGTCAGGACTAAAACTCAGATCTGGTCTCAGTCTGGCACTGTCTTATTTTATCAACGAATGGACACCAGTATGTGTGTGTGTGTGTGTATACACACACACACACACACACACACACATATATATATATGCACACACACACAAGAGGCCCAATGCACAAAATTCATACAAGAGTAGGCCTTCCTTCCCCTGGCTGCCGACACTGGCTTCCCTCTGGCACTCACAACCCGGGCTTCCCTCTGGCCACCAGCAGCCCTGGCTTAATCTGGAAGGTCGTCCAGAAGGACATCTGGTCTAATTAGCATATTATGCTTTATTATTATAGACTAGAGTCCCAGTGCACAAAAATTTGTGCACTCAGGGGGGTCCCTCAGCCCAGCCTGTGCCCTCTCGCAGTCCGGGACCCCTCGGGGATGTCCACCTGCTGGCTTAGGCCCGCTCCCCAGGGGAATGGGTCTAAGATGGCAGTCAGATATCCCTCTGACAGCCTGGGAACCCTTGGGGGATGTCCACTTGCCAGGGGGGAGCAGGCCTAAGCTGCATTTGGAAGGAGGCAGGAGAGGCTCCCGCCACCACCGCTGTGCTGGCAGCCGTCAGCCTGGCTTGTGGCTGAGCAGAGCTCCCCCTGTGGGAGCGTATTGAGCGTCTGCCCCCTGGTGGTCAGTGTGTGTCATAGTGACCAGTCATTCCCGGTTGTTCTGCTGTTAGGGTCAATTTGTATATTACCCTTTTATTATATAGGATAAACTACATGCAATGTAAATGCAACTTTTAACGTAAAGTACCTATCTCAAACTTTGCATTTGATATTTTAAAAATAGTGAAAAGTGTCTTAGGAAGAGGAAGGATTAGTTGTGATGGCCCTGGCCCCTCTTAAAGGAAAGTGGGGGAGGAAGAAATCTGAGAATCTGACAATGCCTCCTTCTCCTGTGGACACATTTCCCTTTGCCAGGCAGACATATTTAAAACCAATCCACTGATCAGTATTTTAAAAACAGCCATTGCAGCTGCCAAACACTGAACCATCTAAGAGAGCTCCATGTGTGAAGCTTTAGAGAGAAGGTCTTTGCTCTTTCCCCTTTTTCTTCTTCTACCCAGGTTTGTTGCTTCCTTTCCTCTTCTGCCCCCACAACAATTTAAAATCGATATTAAAAAGCTGCTTGAGGAGGGAATGGGGAGAGTTTTTGGTCTTTGAGGAAAGTTGTTTAAGGCTAATTGTGTGTTTACTAGCCTCAGGGCTTTTGAACAAATACCCACAGGCAGATGCCACTTTCTGCACAGTCTTCTGGCTGCCTCTGAGTCTGTACTTATTGAACCTTGTTGCAGAATCACAGAAATCGGGGGTAAAAGCCTCTAATTTGGAGACAATCCAAGAGCATGGCAAATACAAACCACTTTCTTTTTTTTAACTTTTTAAATTTTTCAATTATAGTTGACATTCAATATCATATTAGTTTTAGGTGTATGGCAAAGTAGTTAGACATTTACTAGTATATAACCTAGGAAATGATCCCCCGATAAGTCTAGTACCCGCTGGCACCATACATAGTTATTTCAAAATTATTGGCTATACTCTCTGTGCTGTACTCTACATCCTCCTAACCATGTTAGAGTTATAATTCTGGAGAGATTTGAATTCACTCAGCCTTCTAATTGAGCAACCCACTACCTTCTCAGACTCCCACTTGGCTTCCTGTTACTAGATTGGAACAGAATGATCTTACTGGACTGTCATAAATGAGAGTGCAAAAGGGCTTGACACATGTTCAACTATCTATAAATGGTAGCCATTATTGGGAATACTTTTGTTATTACTATGTTAATTATCCAGGTTTGTTTGTGTGTAGCAGTGAAACAGGTTCCATGAAAAGCAAGGCTGGGCTGGGCTGTGTGGTCTGCTGCCCGTTTGAAAGCTGTACCACATGGAAGACTTTACTTCTCTGCTTTTTTTTTGTAATCTTGAGACATATTTTCTATCTACTGTTGTTTTAAAGGTCATCTTGAATTGATTCAGCCCCATATGGTTTAAGCATATCCCCTTTGTTAACCTGCATGTTAATATTTTGATTGTTGACATTTGACTGTACTTATTCCAAAAATTTTATATTCGATGTAAGAAAATGTGAATTCTTAGAGGAAAAAGTAACATTTGTAACTAGAGAATTTAATAGCAGTTTTATTTTAATTTTCCTGGTTATTTTGTATTAATTTTCCTATAAATGTATCCAGATGTGTATGCAGTACATAGATCCTATGAACAAATTCTGGCAACTATTTGATAAATTATCGTCTGAAATTTTCTACCTCTGAACCTAGTTCTAGCCTGCCAGTATCAACCTTTTGCTTATAGTAGGAATATTTTAAATTAATGAGACTAAGATTACAAGAGTAAAAGCCAGTTAGTTTAGCGTAACAGATACTCTAAGAACCAACATGTATTCGGCTTCTGTTTATTTTCAGCAGGGAATTTTAACTTGTTTTCTTGGCCAGGGATAAATAAGTCCAGAAAATTTGGGTGAGCCTTATGTCTTACTGAGTGACTCTTCATGTATGGCCTGATTTCTCTCTTTTGTGCTTATGTTTTCAGGCTCAGCTATGTGAATTATGCAGAGGATCTGGCCTCCAAACTCCTACAATGTTCCCCAAAGAACAGACTATCAGCACAGGCTGCCTTGAGCCACGAATATTTTAGTGACCTGCCCCCACGGCTATGGGAACTGACTGATAGTGAGTAGGACAAATCCACAACATCCAATCAAAGCAGGAACATCATTTTAGCATCTACGTGTAACATACATGTAGAGAGATTGATGTTTACATATGCATGTGTAAGATTATGTGCTTGCATATATATTATGTGTGTGTCTATATACATATATGTACATGTGTGTGTGTGTGTGTGTGTGTGTGGAGAGAGAGAGAGAGAGAGAGAGAGAGAGAGAGAGAGAGAGAGAGAGAGAGAGCAAGCGAGAGAACAGAGGGGAAGGGGGGTTGTGTGTATATATTTAGTGGAATCCTGCCATTCAAACGCCAGCTTACCAGACACAGGAAGAAAATGGATTCCTTTTTTGCTATCTCTGCTCTGCAGTTTGCAGCCGCATGTCTTTGTGTTTGATTATGTGTGTGCCCAAAAAAATTATCTGAGCAGTCATAATGGAAAGGGAAAATATGATTTACATATTTATGCATACAGTACTTTTTAACTGGCTGCAGTACAGAGGAGGAATGATTCATTTCTGTTTGATTCTCAGAGACCATCTTGGTTGTAACAATAACCTTAAAAAGGGCTGCTCTGCAGTGAGCTGACGAGTAGAGTTGGCAGTTGGCTAATGCACTGAATTGACATGTAAGAACTGAAGACATAATTCATTTTAACTACAAATGCTCTTGGTATTAATACAGACAGATCTTCTCTAGATCTCTTCAAACAAAACACATTCCTGGGTGGGTTTTTGTTTTGTTTTTACAAAAGTGTTCATATTTACACAGCCTCTTTCAATTACATTTTTAAATATTTGGGGGAGGATTTATAGCTGGGAGGATCTCATCTTTCTTCCAAAGTGTGAAACAGAATTCTTGTGAAATTTCGCAAAACACTCAAGACCATTTTTGTTTAATGGTGATACGTTCTTTCCACATGCCAACTAGAGATATTTTTTCTCATTCTGATTGCCTGAAAATTAATATGCTGCATATATGCATAGATATTGATGCTGTGCTTATTAATCCTTGAATATGCATCGATTACCATGAACATACCTAGTTATTTCTTTAATATTTTGGACTTTAGACGTTTCCCCCGTTGTATGAAATTCTCCTTGGCAGCAATAACCCTTTTATTTTGGAACTAAGTCATAAGTAACAACTGCTCTTAAGTATTCCTACCCTAAATTATTTTTTATAATCCCACAATTAATTTGAATTCCTTTTTTTTAACCTAAAGTGACTATAGATATATAATCCACTACTCCCCCTAAGCTTTGTAAATTTTTAAAAACATTACATATTTATTTTATGTTCTGCACTACTTCCTTTTTAAAAGTATACCCACTGACCATGACAACAGCTATCCCTATTTTTTAAAAAAAAAATTAAAGATGAGATCACTATGGAAAAATAATGAATTGGTGGCACATTCTTTTATACTGAAAAAATGATGCAAATGGGCTTATTAGTTTATGGCTCATCAAACTGAAACATGGTTTTTTTCCCTTTTTTAGTATAACTTGTAGCTTGATATCACTCCTCCTTGGTGACATCTCAATCCCATCTGACTTGATGACTGAGTTTAAGCCAGGATTTTGATGGTCTATGAATTCTGGATTTTGTAGTCCTACTTTTCTGTTAATATGGACTTATTACCCACTTGCCACTTAGTTTATCAGCCAGTGGTTAAATCCATTTTCTATCAGGAAGTAAATGCCTCCACATTATCACTCGGCAGCAGGCTGCCAGCGGAGACAGCCTTGTCCCCCTCATTAGCAAGCACAGTGTATGCAGAACACCAGAGGGGAATTAAAACCACAAAAAATACCTCAGGGTGGTATTTTTAATATGAGAATTTAATTTGTAATTTCACAGATTAAGAATTTTGGCTGCATTAATCCCTTTATCAGCTCACAGCAGGCTATTTGCAGCAGCATAACCATAAGGTGATATTCATTGGCAGAAACACATCTTTGCATAACGTTAAACATCAGGAGGAGTGAAACCTTTTGAAGGGGAGAGAATAAAGATGAGAAATCATTATTTTTTTTTTAAAGCATGATTCTGCTAAATGCCTCTGGTAACAATTTTGAGTTACAGAAATGCTGTTTCTGTGTCTAGTAGATAATCATTATGATGTATAAATCCAGTCCCAAGAAAGAACAGTCCCAGTATTAAATACTATAGTCATTTCCATTTTGAACAACGTGGTAGTCCTATACACATGTTTACAAAACAAAGCACTCTGAGACTTTGGAGGAGACTTTGGAACTAGTTCTTCTGGGTGAGATGACTGGTTTTGGTGACTGTTACCTAGGTTGAGGTTCTGCAGACTATATTTAGAAATTCTTAACATTCAGTTTTGCATTAGCATGGAGTCTTGTAAAAGTTCACCAGCTGGCAATGGCAGTAGAGCTGGCAGTACCCTCCTGTGCTTGCTTCCTTTTCAAGGAGATTTGGTAGGAGGTCCGTCTGAGAAGACGTGTTACAGAACGAATAAATGGATCGTCTTAGCAAGCACGTGATGGTTTAGATTCATCGATTCCAGGCACCTCGCTGCATTGTCTGTTCAGGCTCCTATAGGCAAAGGGGTGGGGAGGTGCTTAAACAAAAACGGTTTCTCACAGTTCTTGGCACTGGGAAGTTCAAGTTCAAAGTGGGAAGTTCAAGTTCAAAGGGCAGGCAAATCGGGTTCCTGGTGAGAGCCTCCCCCTGCCTTGTGGACAGCTACCGTGCGGTCTGCTCACATGGCAGAGAGTCACCTCTTTCTCAGGTCCTTCTCCTACAAAGCTGCTACCTCGTCTGAGAGCCCCACCCTCATGAGCTCATCTTGCCCTAATTATTACTCAGAGCCCCATCTCGAAAGACCATCATGTTGGGGGTTAAGGCTTCAACATACGGATTTGGGAGGACACAGTTCAGTCCAGGGCACTCACAGTCTTAAAAGATAGCTCCTTAGGGAGCACTGTTTCTCTCAACGAGAAACCGGAAGCGCTCAAGAATAAGGAACTTGGCCAAAAAGATAGCATTTTTAAAAATAATGTTGACAAAAGAAAAACAGTTATGCAAGCAGAAAATGAAACCAGAAGGAAGGGAGAAGGGTGGGCACCAGCTTTCTTGGCCACTATAATGTATCAGACCCTGAGAGAAGACTATCGAATGTGGTCAGAGCCCTGGTTATGTAGATAGAGCACTGCAGTCATTTCATGGATTATACGAAGATGAAGTTGTTTACTTATGCCAGACTCTTATTTGCTTTGGAAGAACATATGACAATAGAGTACCTTTCTTTATTATAATAGTCCTTAAAACCCCATCAGTTTACATAATACCACAATTTAGAAGTAATGTATTAGTGTGCCAGTGAGGCAGGAATTACAAACTTATCAAGCAGGAATAATGGCACAGTTACCTGGGGATCTTGCGGTTAAAGCTGGCTAATTCTGGTGGCACCTTGTCATTCTTCCTCTGTCCTGAAACCCCAACAGCCTTGCCCCACTTCTTCACAGAGATTTAATTGCAGGGAAGTAAATGAGAGGCTGATTTAGAAGAAAGTCATTACTTTTCCCAAACACACCATAGGGCATTCTCCTGTGTATACTATCAAGTGACATAAATTATTGAAGCTGAACTACCCTTGTCAAAGTAAATGAACAAAATACACTTCATAGCGCAAAGGCCTTGATTTTATTACATTCATTTGCTCATTCACAGCACTCTGATCTGCAGTGAAAAACAGCCTAACAAATTGGTGCAGTGTGAAGAGCCCTGAACTGGGAACGAGACCTCCTGGATTCTAGCATCAACTCCACTAAGTAGCGCGGCAACTTTGGCCAAGTTTCTTATTCTTATGCGCTTCCGGTTTCTCATTGAGAGAAACAGTGCTCCCTTAAGGACCTTTCCAACTATAAGGTTTGCAGGTTTTCCTACCCAGCCCTAAATATGTCCTAGATATTACCCTAAAACAGCATTGTGCCAGGGTAGTTCCATGTCATCTTTTAAAAAGTAAAACAAGCATACACCATTTTAAATATATTTGCTGCCTGTAATTCCTAGATTTCCATTCCCTTGTGGATCCTTTTGACCCAGGCTTTTGCCCCCAAGACTCCAAAACCACTGTTTTCCAAGTCTCTATCCATTGACCCTTCCTCAGCCCTCATCTTGATCCATCAGCAGAATTCAACCCAGTTGACCACCCTCCCCTCTGGGTAACATTTCCTTCCATTGGATTCTAGGACAGGACTCTCCCGGGGCTTTCCTCCTGCCTCTACTTTCCAGGCTCCTGTGGATTTCTCCTGATCCGCCAGACCTCTCACTGTTAGAGTGCCCTGGGGCTTAGTCCTCAAATCTTTCTATCTATACTCACTCCTTAGAGCCCAGATGATCTCAGCCAATCTCATGATTTAAATATTATTTATACATTGACAGCTTCCAAATTCATATTCCCAGTCCCACATCCCCTGATTGCATATCCACCTGACTACTCAGATGCTCCATCTGGCCACCTACGAGGCATCTCAAACTTACCAGTCGTGTTCCAAAAACTGAACTCCTCAGCTCTTCCCCCAGACTGGCCCCCTCTGTAGTCTTCCCCTTGTCAATAAATGGCAGCATTGTTCTTCCAGTTAATAAAGGTTCTCTCAGAAGCTTTCTTTTGTCACACCCATGCTCACTTCTTCCACAGACTCTGTTGGTATTATCTTCACAATATATCCAGAATCATATCCCTTTTTCTCCCTTCTCCAATATCCCTGTGTTCCAAGTCACTGGTTGTCTTCTTTCACCTGTATTTTGTTCTCAATTTTTTTTCAACATTATTTTGTATTAGTTTCAGGTGTACAACATAGTGTTAGACAATCATATACTTTACAAAGTGTTCCCCCTGATATTTCTACTACCCACCTGACACCATGCATAGTTATTACAATATTATTGAGTCTATTTCCTATGCTGTATTTTACATCCCTGAAACTATTTTGTGACTACCAATCTTCTCATCCCTTCACCTTTTTCATCCAGTACCCCAGCTCCCCTCCCTCTGGCAACCAGTAGTTGTTTCTCTGCATTTGTGAGTCTGTTTCTGTTTTGTTTGTTCATTTATATTGTTCTTTAGATTCCACATATAAGTGAATTATATGGTATTTGTCTTTCTCTGACAAATTTGTACTTCACTGAGCATAATATCCTGTAGGTCCATTAGTGCTGTCACAAATGGTAAGGCTTCATTCTTTTTTTATGAATGAGTAATATTCCATTGTAGACATGTACCATAGCTTTTTTATCCACTTGTCACCTGTATTTTTACAATAGCCTCCTAACTTTTTTGCCTGTTTCTCTTCTTACCTCCTGAGAGTCAGTTCTTCCTGTTTCCCCTTTCTACATTTGTACTTCCTCTTCCTCTAGGTAGGTGTGGCTTGTCCTCTCACCTCCTTTGGGTCTCTGTTTAAATGTATCTACTTTTACCCCAGCATTTCCAATTTCTCTTCCTTGATTTATTTTTCATCATGACACTCACTTCCAGTTGATAGTTGATATTTGTCTGATAGTCTTCCTCTGTCTTCCCCAAATGGAATCTGTAAGAACAGGGATTTCTTATCCTTCTGATTCGTGCACTTCAGGGTTCTGGAGTCTTAAGACAGCATGGGACTCAATAAATATTTCTTTAATGAATGGATGAAAGTGTGGCACAAAGAAAGGGAAAAATAGGTTGTTTTCACCAACTGAGCTGTGATTCTGAGGAGAAGGCAGACTGTCCTGTCATATGTGTGTAAGTCTGTGTAAATGTGAGTGGGACTGTGATTACTTGACTTTCAAAGGCCAATATATATTGTAATGTTCCATGTGCTAGCCCTCCAGAATTGTATCTCAATATCCATTTTTATTAAAAAAGAAGATAAGAAATACATTGATAAATATATAAATGGTAACTTTTCATTCTGTCCACAGTGTCTTCTATTTTTACCGTCCCAAATGTAAGATTGCAGCCAGAATCTGGAGAAAGCATGCGGGCCTTTGGGAAAAACAATAGTTATGGCAAAAGTCTATCAAACAGCAAGCACTGATGAGCACAGCGTTCTCAAGAGAGCACAGGTAAGATGGCCCACTTTCCTTGGAAAATAATATTGAGTAGATGTCAAATAGATCTTTTAAGTGAAATAGTTCATATGGCATTCACCCCCGGTTCTACTGAGGAGAAGTACAGTCAGTCATTTGCATATTTTCAGGCATTTCTGGATTCTAACCAAAATTGTACTTCATTCATATGGTCTGAAACAAGCCATTTAGTCAGAATCAAACCATTCTAACTATTCACACATTCTTCATTGAGGTGAGAAAAAGGTTAACCTTGGGCTGAATCGAAGCCACAGACCTGCTTTGTTTGACCCACACAATTTATTTTTCAATCAGTTGCTCTCATTTTAAAATGGGGAGATTTTACCCAATGTCTGGATTTCTGGCTTTTCTTGAAAGATCGGCAGCTCCATCCCATGCTCACAATCCAGCCGGGAGTGAGTGAGTCTGACTGAATGCTGGCCACCTGCCTCGGGAAGGACATGTGCTCTAGGCGTTGCTCAGCTGCCACGTGGGCCACGTCGCCCATTTCTGATCCCTGCCGGGCCCCTGGTACAGACCTTATCAGGGCGAAGTGTCCCTTTGTTTCCT
This sequence comes from Myotis daubentonii, assembly GCF_963259705.1. Taxonomy (NCBI): domain Eukaryota; kingdom Metazoa; phylum Chordata; class Mammalia; order Chiroptera; family Vespertilionidae; genus Myotis; species Myotis daubentonii. The sequence continues at coordinate 46,452,848 of NC_081849.1, forward strand.
GTATGGGACTGTGACCGCCACTATTCTGCAGATAAGGAGCGTAATCTAAACAGGGCCATCGCTGGACCTGTCAGCCTGTCCCCGTCATCACACATGCTTCACAGAAACAAACATAGGACAGCAGCTTCTGAAATGCCTGTGCCTCTCTTTTATTGCCAGATGGAAGTGTCTGGGTTTGGGGAATTTTGTGCCTGTGTGTGTGTGTATGTGTGTGTGTATACACATCTTTTCCTTCAACCTCACATAACACTCTCAAGCAAATAGAGAACCAACTTTTCTGTGGGGAAAGTTTCTTATTCGCTAGTCCATGTTTGTTCCTTGCTCATGTGGATGTTCAGCAATTCGGTGTTCTAGTGAACTGGAGGGTGGGCACAGCATGGCTGGCGCTCCTCTTCCTTCCTCTGTCTCTTAACGGGAAAGAGGTTAACAGGCTGCATTGTCAGCCTGGCAAAGAGAGCGGATTAAATTGTCCACCTTGTCTTGTGGGTAGGAGTGAGACCCTTCACACTTCAGGTCATTTTTCCCTGTTGGATGCAGTTACCTAGAAGCACAGTTTCACTGCCCCGCAGCGTTTGTGCTGCCATTCTGAATTTCCATCGGTCAGACAAAGAGTGGGGCTGAGTGTTTGACCAGCAACCTCCTGGTTCTGAGAGTGGTTTGAATGCATGAGGTTGCAGCATAGACTTAAAGTATTTAACCTACATTACCATAATGAGGGCCCTGGCTTTATAAATCCTTTAGCCAATTCAGTAGGACAAAACAAAAAGTGGACTTTATTTGGGCTGCTCTCTCATACACACATGCACACAAGCAAGTTTGAATTTCAATTGCAAGTCTATGTTCTTTCTTCTCTGCTCTTTTGAGAGTTCTCCAGCCTGAGCCTGGCCAGTCAAAGCTGTTAGGACATGTGTAGATGAGGTCAGCTTCTCCTTGTAAAATCAAATCAAACTTACAGAACACAAGCCTAGCCTGTGAGGATTCAAAAATTAATTGAAAAGAAATTTTAAAAGCTGCTCAGAACTGTGATCATCAGTATTTAAAAGCCTTTTAAAATGTATTTTCTTTGCAGTATATTTTTTAAACTAATTTAAGCTTATATCTGCATGGTAGAAGATCTTCTTCTAGAATTATTTGATAACACAAATATCTTCTCTATGAATTTTGTCATTTTACATCAACTTGTAAAGCCTTAATATCAGTGTTTTTGTTGTTCTTTTCCAAATTGAACTACCTCAGCTTGATTAAACATTATATTAAGAAAACATCTTAATTTTTCTTTTCTCAGAAAAGTTGCATGGAAACTGGCTTCTGAGTTTTCTGTCAGCAGAAAAGGAAATCATTTTAATTTCTCCCCTTAGTGGGTTTTTAATTTTAATCAAATGGGGCCATCTTAGAGATAAAAAATATATAGCCTATATATTGTCCTAAGACATCCTGTACAAAAGAACTTAGTCTGACCAATAGTCGAATATCAAATTATAGACATGTTGAGCAAAAAAAATCTACATAAATATAGGTATTCATAGAGAAAAACATGGAACTTTCTATATTTTAATTTTGTTTTTGATGAATTAACTGTTTAGAGCAGGATGTGGCATTTTACCTTTTCCTCAAATGTCCCAATTCTTTGTAAAGCCCAGAAAGATTAGGAAGGAGAGGGAGGGGGTAAAGGTTGGGGGCCCTAATAGACTAAGACTAGGCTAAGATCAGCATTTCTCCATCTCTCTTGAGAGTTAACCGGAGGGAAGTGCATTGATTCTCTTCTGTTTTTGAAATGACGAGGACTGATAGGCAGCAGTGTTTCAGGCCCTAATTTTTCCCCAGTCCCTCAACGCCAAACTGTTTCTGTACTTGCATGCGAAGGTCACTTCATTATTTAGTTAATAGTCCTGGATTTGCATAAACGGGATAATGAGAAGCATTTTCCTTTGCAAGCAGAAAGCAATTTTGGTTTCAGGGTCCTGCGACCAAATTAAATGAAAAGAAAAACCAAACACTACCTGAGCTGAACATGGGCTAGTGCCACCAGGTGACCAAAAGACTGTGCTTTCTGCATTTTGTTATCCTCTAAAGATATTAACAGACTCAAGATCTCATAGATTGTCCCCACTTTTTATCACCATTGAAGAGTAGAATCCTCTTAATGTCTGAGGGAGCCTTCAGTGTGCATATAAATTTTCCCCAAGGAAAAGACTAGAAGCTATGTTGAATACCACATCCAGTAGATTCACTTACATTTGCATACCCTGATACCAAACACAGCCCTATGTTGAGCTTAATTTCCAGTTTTTCTAAACAGACAGTGTCTACTTCTCTTTTTGCTGAATACAAGGAATAAGAGTGGCCTCTAATCTGTTAGACAGATGTCTTCACATTTTTTTTCTGAAATGATATGTGCTCATTAGGGTACATCTCTTTTCAGTGAATCAGTTGGTCTTCAAACCCTATTAAATTTGTAATAAGTACAGATTTAATATCTGTCTGTCTAGTGCATGAAAAAATTGTATTTGGTTCAAGTGTAAGAAGTTAGCTGCATGCAGATTTTGGTGACCTTCTCCTTGCCTTATAGAGTATTATCTTTGCTAATCAACATTATTTAAGTATTATATGACAATGAGACAAAAAAAGGGTTAGGCTCTCTCTGCTTGATTTAGTTATCAAGCAATAACTAAAAGTAGTCTTCCAGGTAAACAGAATGCATTAAACTGGATTCAGTCAGTATAAATTTGTGTCAATTCTAGATGATAGCCATCTAAGAGAAGCTTAAAGTGTTTGAGGAAGAGAAACTCTCAAATGAGGAAAGAGGTAGGTAGCAGAGGGACAGAGAGGGACCATTGAGAAGGACAGGAAGAGCTGTGCCCAGGAACAGGAGAGACCCGGAGAAAGTGGGCGTGGGCTATTTTAGGGGAAGGAGACACAGATTTCCTCAGCTAACGGTAGTCTTTGTTGAGTAAGGCAGAACAGGCTGACAGTCCACATAGGTGCGCAAACACTCAGTGCCCCTTAGAATCCCACGGGAGCTTTCGTTCTGCCATCTGGACCCTGGTAACTGCTCCTGGAGAAACACCCACCTGCTCTCTCCTTTATCCTGTGACACTGTGGCAGCTCACTGGTTCTGTGGCTGCATCAACTCACATCCCTTTCATCTTCTCCTCACCTCCTGGCTTCTGCAGACCTGTTTCCGCTTATGCAGGAATCCTGCCCATTGTCATTTCTCTGTCTCTTTTTCTGTATCGCTGAGATCTTTTCCTCAGACTCAGTCCCTCCTCAGAAGCAGTTCTGATCGGGGTCGTCATCATTGTGCAGTAGAGAGCAAGGCTGTTTTTTCAGTCACCCCAGAAGCTGCTGGCTGACTAGACCACCCTTGGTCAGGCACTGAGCCCTGATCCAGTCAGCTGAGCTGGGCCCTAGACGGCCAACCTTTACTTAAGGAACCCCTCAGAAGAGGGCTGAAGCACGCTGTGTAGTCTGAAGGTACCTTGCCTGGCCACTACCAAGGAAGTAAACCAGCCAGTACAACGGGGCACTCCACTTTTCATGGAGTAACAGCATCCTCATTTGTGTGATATTTTTGACTAAAGGTCTTTTTTTATTGCTTAAAGTATTACAAATAGTAGTACATATGTCTCCTTTTTCTCCCACTGACTTCCCCCCAGCTTCCCCTACCCCTGGCACATGCCCTCACCCCCACCCCTAGTGGTTATCCTTATATGCATGCATAGAAGTCCTTCAGTTGATCTCTTACCACCACCCCCCCCAACCCTCTCCTGCCTTCCCGCTATAGTTTGACAGTTGGTTTGTTGCTTCTTTGTCTCTGTATCTATTTCTGTTCATCAGTTTATGGAGTTCATTATATTCCATAAATGAGTGAGATTATGTGATATTTATCTTTCTCTGACTGGCTTATTTCGCTTAACATAATGCTCTCCAGTTGCATCCATGCTGTTGCAAATGGTAAGAATTCCTTCTTTTTTATCGCAGTGTAGTATTCCATTGTGTAGATGTATCACAGTTTTTTAGTTCACTCGTCTGCTGATGGGCACTTTCGCTGTTTCCAAATCTTAGCTATTGTAAATTTGCTGCTATAAACATAGGGGTGCATATATCCTTTCTGATTGGTGTTTCTGTTTTCTTGAGATATGTATACCTAGAACTTGTATTACTGGGTCAAATGCCAGTTCCATTTTTAGTTTTTGTGGAAACCATAAAAATCTTAGAAGAAGCCACAGGAAGCAAAATAGCAGACATTTGTTGTAGCAATATCTTTACCGACATAACTCCTAGGGCAATGGAAACTAAGGAGAAAATAAACAAATGGAACTACATCAAAATAAAAAGCTTCTGCACAGCAAAAGAAACCATCAACAAAACAACAAGAAAGCCCACTGCATGGGAGAACATATTTGCCAATGTTATCACCGATAAGGGTTTAAGCTCCAACATTTACAGGGAACTCATACAACTTAACAAAAGGAAGATAAACAATCCAATCAAAAAATGGGCAAAGGACCTAAATAGACACTTTTCGAAAGAGGACATACAGAAGGCCAGGAGACATATGAAAACATGCTCAAAGCCACTAATCATCTGAGAGATGCAAATCAAAACCACAATGAGGCACCATCTCACACCTGTCAGAATGGCTATCATCATCAAATCAACAAACGACAAGTGCTGGCGAAGATGCGGAGAAAAAGGAACCCTCCTGCACTGCTGGTGGGAATGCAGACCGGTGCAGCCACTGTGGAGAACAGTATGACGTTTCCGCAAAAGACTAAAGGTCTTTTTAAGCCGTGTTGTATTTTCACAACTTTAGTCACAAAAGGAGACACTACCAATCAGTACTTATCACAATGTAAGAAAGTCAAGTTTGGGATCTAACTTTCTTTCAGCAGCAGGAAGGCTTCTGATTTTTTTTTCTGTAAGAACTATTATTTTCTTCATGAACCTGCGAATTTTTTTCCTATCAAAGGACTACAGTTTTATTGTCTGTTGTCTCCTGTGGTTGACAAGACTAGTTCTGGAAACCACAGAGAGAGGGGGAAACAAACCTCAGAGTTTCTTAAAGACTTTATCTGAAAGAATCCCTGGTTTTTGTCATTACCCCTTCATTGCTGCAGATTAAAAAATACATCTTATTCAGGAAATTGACAGTGCTTCAAACCACCAATGCAGAATGCTGAGAAGAGGCTGGAATGTGGTTTAGTTTCCCTGCCCTACCTCCACCCCCTTTCCTTAGTTTCCCTCTACCCTGGAGAGTCTGTTATCTCCTCTAAACCCATGCAAATTAGTAGGCTAAGTAAGTTTGTCTCTTCTCTCCTCCCTCTCCCTTCTCTGCCTCTCCACTTCTCCCTGTGCTCTGCACCATCACCACCAACCCTGTGAAGGGGTTAGCAAAGGACTCTAAGGCCTTTGCTACCTAATCTGCTTAATCATGTCCTGGGAATGTGACAAAGCAGAGTGGAAGTAAAGTTAAATATATCATGCTTCATCCAGAGTACATTTTTAAGCATTCATTCATTTTTTTCTGTTGACATAATTTCAGATTTATAGAAGAGTTGCAGAAATAGTAAGAATAGTAAAAAGAATTCCTGATACCCTTTCCCCATTTCCCCCAAATGTTTGCATTTTACTACATTTGCTATTCTCACACACAGACACACACACACACACAGGCACGCACAAATGTGTGCACATGCACATTGTTTTTCTAAACTATTGTTTTAACTCACATGACACTCCATTACCTTTAAATATTTCAGTGTGTTTTTCTTAAAAAGAATTCAGAGTGATATATTTAAAACTAAAAATAATAATAGTTTTTGCCCTTTTCCTTTTCCCTTCTCTGATTGAGAGCTTTTAAAAGCAAAAAGACTAAAAGACAAGAAGCGTTTTATGTTTCACAGATTGGTTCATCAGCCATGGATGCTCAAAACTTGGCTATATTTTTGTGATTCGGTGTTGTGAGTCAGATGAGCTTTCAAAGTGGGGGGAGGGGGTTATGAATAAAAACTGCAACTTGTATCGCTGTCTTTTTAAAACCCAAATTAATTTCTTAGGGACTATTTAGCCAGCAGCATAATATGAGTGAAGCTTTCTTGTAAAAAATAGTAGACACGGGATGTGATGTGGCTAGTAAGCAAGATGTCTGTTAGAGTGCTTGGCCACACTGCTATGAAGTTAGCAGTCACATAGATTATAGCAAGCAGTTATAATCAGCTCAGGTGCTCGATTTTCCTTTTTATTTCATGGCGAGTCTTATGAATTTAGGATACAGAGGGAATCGTCTATGCCCTAAGTGCACTGTATTGTATTATTAATACCAGGGTAGCAGCTGAGTCCCACTAGACAGTCTTTGTGGTCTGCGGATACTCTAAGAAGTGTCTGAGCATGAAAGGAGGCTGTTTGAGTTGAAGTGGGCTGATGGTCTGAGATGACATTTGAATGCATGGAGGACAATGTCTAAATGATAATGTCGGGAAGGGAAGGCAAAAAGAAGCTTGAAACTATTCCCATTGTCCCACGATGCTCATCACTCCTCCTGAGATAGTCCTCACGAGGGAGCTTTGTCTGGGTAGAAATGGGGAGTGGGGTCAGGGAGGGGTGCACACTGGGGCTCCGGGACAAAAGCCAGGGATTCAGGGCCTTAGACACATTAAAATTCTAGACAGATAGTAAATGTTATGAAAAGCTCAACCCAAATGTATTTCATGTCTAACAAAGTTAAACATTTTAGCTAAATTATTACAAGGATAGTTAACAAAATGTTTGCAATACACTGAGATGCTTCTATGAAATAAAGCTTTTAAGAACATCAAATCAGTTGTGCAAATGAATAATTTACCAAGTCTCTTTTGGAATTTTGGATAGCTGTTTCCTACACACATACACACACACACACACACACACGAACATACACACTCTATATGCTCACACAGCCGATAGAATAATTGCTAGGATAGCATCATAGATTAGTCAAAGGGTTGCTTTCCACCTATGGAAATAATGCACAAACTCTCAAACAACAAAAAAAATACAAAAGTTGGAGAAGTTGATGGAAATTTAACTCATAATAAATATCACCATATATGTCAAGCATGGAATCAAATACTGTGGCTGTTGCCCTGGCCAGTGTGGCTCAGTTAGTTGGGCACCATCCTGTGCACCAAAAGGTTGATGTTGGATTTCTGGTCAGTGACTATGCCTGGGTTTGGGTCAATCCCCAGTGGGGGCATGCAGGAGGCAGCCAGTGGATGTTTTACTCTTACGTGGATGTTTCTATCTTTCCTTCTCCCTTCCCCTCTCTCTCTAAAAATTAAAAATATATATATTAAAAAATATTGTGACTGTTAACTTCCATTTTGGGGTGAATTTTTTTTCTTTAAATTGTCACCATTCTTTTAATGTAGTTTGCTTTATGTATACTGCCCTTGGATTTTTAATTGCTCTGGATTATCATTTTCAATGCAATTAGTAAAATGCCCTCAATTACATATAATAATTACTGTAAATGGGACTATTGGTCTAATTACTATAAATGGGGAAAGATGTGTGATTATCATGTGCAATTAAATCATGTACAGTATTTATTTTACATTATTACATAGAGTGGTGTAATGATTATGTTGTATCATTTCTTGATCAACAAATCTACTTTATATTAAGATACCTAGAATTGTGATCCATTGTCAAAGGTCCATATACCCGATCTTTCTTCCTAACATCATTGAGCTACTCTGTGGGCTGAGAACCCACCAAATAACTTGCACAGCAAGAAAATCTAGAAGGGAAAAATGTTTTTACCTCATTAATAAGACTGCCCATGTTTTCACTGTTAAATCCTCCTTGAGCCCAGTGCCATGTTCAACCATACCTGTTTGTTTTTATGTAAATGAGCATAAATCAACACCCCTAAATAATGGTAACGTTTAAAACATGCCTGAGGTGGGGTGGGGGGAGGTCTTCCTTCACTGTGGCAAACATGATAATCACCCCTAGTTTACAAATGCACACTTAACGAGCTTATAGCACATAATTAATTCTGCGAAGGTTGCTGTTTGACAGAGAGGGATTGTGGGAATTGCATATTGATAGTGGCAGGAGAAATACATCTATTTTCTCCACGTCAGGTAGGGTGTTCTTGTGTTCTTTAGAAACTGGCACATCTCAGAGGTGTTGCTCTCGAAATGATCTCAGGATGGAAAGAAATCAGTAATTACAGAGCCAGGCATTCAGTTGTGTCCTAATTTTCCCACCAGTTTTTCAGTGTTTCAGCTGCCTCGGAGACTTAAAGTATTCTCATTAGGTAGCTGCAGAGGCAGCGGCTTGCCTACTCCCTCATTCTCTCACTCGCATTTCTTTCTTCCCCCCACCCCCCCATTCCTGCCTTGGGAGTGACTGTGAAGATCATTTGCTAGAATGATTGGCAGGCTAGAGGATTCGATCAGATGAGTTCCTCTTAGCGCAGGTCAAAAAGGCTAGTTAACAGGAGCTGTCGAAAAATGCCAGCAGCATTCGAAATGGGAAATGTCATGACTTCGAGGCAGGGGGTGCCACCTGGAACAGAAAGCCCCCAGCTCATTAGCAAGTTACAGGATGTGGGCTTAACTGGAGGGAGCAGAGAAGGAAAGATAATACCCAATAGGAAAAATGATTGTGAAGTGGAATTGATTTCATGTATAATTTGTTTATCACTAGCGGGGACAAATGCTGTCCTTCTGACAGGAGCAGCGGAGTGTGGACTATGAATGAAGCCACTTAGCATAATCTCCAGGTTGAGCTTTGGATTTAAAGAATGCAAACTTCTTTATTCTTAACTGTGGAAATGATCAGGTCATGTTACATTAATTAAAGCTGACATACTCTCAAATGTTTTATCTGGGCGATGTGGCAATTCAACAGAAACGGAGATGGGCAACTTTAGGAAATAAGAGGGATTTTTTTTCCCTCTGCTGGTGTGGAAGACTAGCTCAGTTGCATACTGAATTCTAAGAGGGCTGTGGTTAGCTCGGCTGCACCAACCAAGCCCGGCTCCCTGCTTCTTATGCAGCCATTTACAGAGGAGAGTATTTGCCTTTGGGGAGATTGAGATCTAATCCATGTTGAAATATATTTGTATGTTTTAGAATATGACTGTATTATATTTTGGTACAATGTTAAAATTTTAATGTTTGTTTTTTTTTCTTTAATGGGGGAGGAAGCTCTCCAGTTCCATTACTGCCTGGTTGTCATCTAGAATTTGGTATTTTACCGTAGAGTCAGCAAGTTACAGTAGCCATATTTACAAACAAAAGGAAGCTACAGAGATATCCTTACAGGAAAAATGAAGCTGCAGTTTGTAAAAGGAGAATATGGTGGCAAAACAGAAAATAGTATTGCCCTAGTATATACTCAAACTGAACTCCAAATTTAAAGGTTCCAGTATTTTTACATGTTGAAGGGGCTTTAGTGTAAAGCCCTTTTCTACATAAATTGCAACAGAAAATGTTTTTTTTTTTATTTTGATAAGAAACTTTTATGGTATCATTTATCTTTTACACGGACATCTTCATTTGTTATTTTAAGTCACAAATGCCACAGCTGCAAGTCTTTCTGGCTGAACACGAAAGGATGTTTACTTAGCATCCAGATTTTGGTTAAAACATATTTTCAAAATGTCTTTGCCTTTTCTCTTAAATATTGAGACAGTTTATGAAGCTGTTATGAAATAGCCAATGCTTGTTTTATCAAGCTGCCTCAGACTGCTGTCTTCAGTGAAGAGGAATCTTAAAACCTCCTACTGAAAACACTGGTGGAAAATTTATTCTGTTCTGTATTCAGCATAAAAAGCTTAGCAATAAGCTACTGAATATAGCTGTCAAGATATACTCCGTTAGTTTGGCAAATCTAAAAATTTCAACATCAGTGTGAATCCACTCATCCCCTCATTTGGGAGTTTTATTGTGTGGTCCAAAAGCTGGCCTTTGAAAAAAACATTATGATATACTGTCTGAAATGGTTCGTCTGAAGTTAAGATTTTTTTAAAATTCTCCCACAGTAACTCAATTCATTAATAACTGACGGATTTGTTAGAGAAATGAATAAATTAACTATTTCGAGAGAAAACATTGTCAAGAATATGTTTTTTAAGTAAGAGCATTGAGTCTAAGTTGTGTCCAAGTGGATTTCCCAGTTTTAGACTAACTTTAAGTAAGATGTCCTTACCACTTAGGATGGGTGAGCCAGAGGCACCTGGCGGTCAGAGCCAGGGCGAATGGTGGCCTTTGTCTCCTGCCCTGCCCCCTCTCCTGCCCACCTCTTTCTTCATCGCTGCCCTCAGCTTGGCCTTCCAAAGTCTGCACTGCATGTAGGGACTGGGCAGACTCACTACTAATCTTGCATCCTTCTCAGTTAATCCCCTCTCCACGAACTACAGTAATAGCTGGTACATATTTGACGCTCTCCTAGTTATCATTCCCTGTGTTGAATCTTTCCACAGTATGGATTGAGTGACCTTGTTGTTAAAATTTCACCTTCAGATTTATGGGTTCCCCTAGGAAAGGTCCCTAGGTGCCAAAGAAATGGCATCCTTCCAATTGTCCTCTACATCAGTAGTTCTCAGTGTGTGGTGCACATACTCTGGGGGTCCCCAGAGACTTCATGGGAAGTCAAAACTGCTTTTGTAATACTGAGATGTTCTTTGCCTTTTACACGGCTGACATTTGCACTGTAAGTATGCAAAAGCTTGGCAAGGAAAACTGCTGGCTCCTTAGCATGAATTGAGGCAGTGGCACCAAACCATATTCCTAGGCACTGTTCCCTTTACCATCACACCATGGTAACTGTTTTAAAAAGCCAGTTTCAGTTAATAATGTTCTAGACCAGGGGTGGACAAACTTTTTGACTCAAGGGCCACAATGGGTTCTTAAACTGGACCGGAGGGCAGGAACAAAAGCATGGATGGAGTGTTTGTGTGAACTAATATAAATTCAAAGTAAACATCATTACATAAAAGGGTACGGTCTTTTTTTTTTTTTATTTTTAGTTTTATTCATTTCAAACGGGCCGGATCCCGCCCGCAGGCCGTAGTTTGCCCACAGCTGTTCTAGACCCTGACCGGTTTGGCTTCTTGGATAGGATAGAACATCAGCCTGCGGACTGAAGGGTCCCAGGTCCGATTCCAGTCAAGGGCATGTACCTCAGTTGTAGACCCAATCCCCGGCCCTGGTCAGGGCTCATGTGGTAGACAACCAATCTATTTGTTACTCACACATTGATGTTTCTCTCTCTGTCTCTCCTCCCTTCCACTCTCTAAAAATCAATGGAAAGATATCCTCAGTTGTGGATTAACAACAACAACAAAATAATAATGTAATTATCTAGATGAAGAGGTAAAAATGATTGATTTTGTTACATATCTCCCTTTGAGTAAATGTTCTTTAGTATTCGGTGTGACTCAGTGGGTAGTTTACATAAACCATCTCCATGTAGACCTCATTACCATGGCTGTTTCAGGAAAAGCTCTGGTGTAGGTATTTGAGTTGCAAGATGAACAAGTTGTTTTTTATTTCCTGAAACATGGTCTTCACCTGAAAGAATAACTAGCTGACAAAGAAATGTTGTTATTTAAATGGGGATATTTGGCAGACATTTTCTTAAAAGTAAGAAAAAATAAGTCTATCACCCAAAGCAAACAACTCATAGTATTTGCTGCCAATGATAAAATTATTAAAGCTTTCCTTAGAAAATTAGAGTTTGGGGAAACTTTAGAAAACTGTATTTGCCACAATGAGCTGACAATTTCCCAAACACTTTTCAAGTGAGATGGGTGGTGACATAAGCAGATGGGAGTTTTTGATATTATGTAGTTATAGCCAGAACAAGGTTCAACTACCTACCAACGTGAAAACCAAACTCATGAGACAGATGCTGGTAAAAAAAAAAAAAAAAAAAAAAAAAGAGGCCCTGACCGGTGTGGCTCAGTCGGTTGAGCATTGTCCCATGCACCGAGAGGTCACAGGTTTCATTTCCGGTCAGGGCACATGCCCAGGTTGTGGGCTCGATCCCCAGTAAGGGAGTGCGGGAGGCAGCTCATCAATGTTTCTTGCTGATCGATGTTTCTATTTCTCTCTCCTCCCTTTTTTTCTCTCTAAAAAATCAATAAAAACGTATTTTTTTAAAAAGGAAAGAGGTTTATCTAAGTGCTGGCATCTTGAGAAGATGGGCGGATGCTTGTCCAAACCCCTCTTAGCATTTCAGTGCAGGCAGGGGTTTTTATAGGGAGGGAGAGGTAAAGCAGAACAAAGAGATCGGGGGAGGGGCTGTGGACGTACAGGCAGTGTCCTTGCTGGTCCCCATATGGATTATTAATGTCAGCATACTGGAACTGGTCAGTGCTAGCCAAATTCCTGCAGTTGGGCGATCTGAGTCAACCGAAGTCATGCTCAAGGCCATTTTTGTACAAGCAGGAACTGGAACTGCTGGTACCTACAATATGCTTTTACGGAAACTGTCAGTATGAGTTGCTTTTATCAGTTTGTTAGTATATTTTATTCTAATTCCATTTCATGGTTAGTCAGGGTAGTATAAAGTTTTTATTCCCCATTACATAGTGAAATGTGTCAACATTTGAAAGGTCTGCATAACTCATTGAACCAGTGTTTTCAAATGACCAATGCATGATTTAGAAAATCATTGCATGAATAAAATATTCACTACAATTGTAAAATAAAGCAATAGATTTTAAAGTAATAGGACACCAAGAATTCATTAGATATGGTTTCAGATTTCCCAGTGCAACTAACCCTTAAGAAACTACCACTTGCTGAGTTTTGTTGTAATATAAAAGAAGAATATATATCTACAAATATCTGAAAGGGCTATTAAAATATATTTTTCTTTTCCAACTACCTATCTGTGAGAGACCATATTTTCTTCAGTTGCTTCAACCAAAACATGTCACAGAACAGATTGAATGCAGAAGAAGATATGAGAATCCAGCTATCCTCTGTTCAGCCAGACATTAACAAGATTTCCATAATAAAGCAGTGCCACCCTTCTCACTAATTCTGTTTGGAAAATATAGTTCTTTTTATTCAAATAATGTTTTTATATGAACATGTAATGAATTTATTTTGAATTAATTAATAAATATTAATTACAAATATGCTAAATATCAATAACTATAACCCATGTAAACAAAAGTTCTTTTGGGGTCCTCTATAATCAAAGGTCTGTAAGGCCAAAAAGTGTGAGAACCACTGCTCTATATCACTAGTGCTATGCTGTATCTCTAACATGCTAATTATGTTGGTAACATTTTCCCCCGTGAATAAATTACTGTTCACTGAATTTTTTTTTCTGTGTAAAATTATTCCACTTCTATCCATCTAATTGAATATCTCAGTTTTTCTGGGGGTACAATGGATAAAATTTCTATTCTTGTGTTCACAGGTATACCATCTGAAAATTACAATAGAGTATCATTTGCTATGCTGTTGACGATTAGTAGACCAAGTGTTAAAAGACCTTTCCTATATATTAGTTGTTTGGGCTGCAACTTTTCCTTTTTTATATGCATTAGGTTTGACCTTGCATGGAGAGACTCTGACTATAAAACACCTAGTCATCAGGCCATTTTCATAGATTTTTTTTTTATAGGACTCAGGACTCAATACAGTGCCTTGATCAGATTCAGCATAAATTCAATTTCTTTCAGGAGAAGGGACTCGGGTTTTTCTCTACCCACACAGTAGGAAGTAGCTCATGGAAATCTGGGTGAATTTGAGATTCAGAATTAAAAGTTACTATTCAGCATGATTAGCAGTCAGATTAGGGTTCTTTTTTTAACTCTTCTTTTTGAAACACTTGTAGATTTATAGCAAAGTTGTAAAGTGAGTTTAGAGAGCTATACCCTTCACCAACTTTTAATATCAACAACCTTTATAACCATGGTACATTTATCAACTTAAGATATTAACATATGTCCCTTCCTGTTAATTAAACGGCAACTTTATTTGTAGTTCATCTGTTTTCACACTCATGTCCTTTTTCTGTCTCATGACTCCATCCAGGGTACCACATTGTATTTAATCATAGTCTCCTTAGTCTTCTGTGGTCTGTGGTAGTTTCTCAACCTTCCCTTGTTCTTTATGACCTTCATGCTTTGAAAGAGTACTGTTCGGTATTTTCTAGAATTTCCCTTATGATGTTTTCTCCTATGATACTGGGGTTATGGGTTTTGGAGAAGAATAACACCAAGAGGTAGTGCTCTTTTCATCACGTCCTGTGAGGAAGCACATGATGTCCGCATGACTTATCATTGGTCATGTGGGCCTTGACACTAGGTTAAGGTAGGTGAAGTTTTAAAGCCCAGGTGATACCCAGAAAATGAAATCAGAGAGGCAGAAGTCTGGGACAGGTTCACAATCAAATGGGAAGAATTCAAGATGAGTTACTAAACTGAGGACAGAGCTACCTGATGTCAGGTTCAGAAGGGAGACAGAGAAATTACTCTCAAGACTCAGACTTGCTTGAAAATGGACAGAAATGGAGAAGAGGAGTCATGCACAGAAAGGACAGTGTTCGAGTTAAGAATCCTGAGATGTTCCAGCCTCTGACTCGGGATCCATGGTAGAATGTAGCAAGATGCCTGACAGTGTGCAATATATTTTGTGAACATGAATAAATGTATGTCTGTTTTACAAAACATGTTGGAAACAAAGCCAAAGCTCCAGCTTCTCTGTATTGAAGTCCTCTGTCATTTGTCTGTCTTCCTCACCAGAATCTAAATCTCAGAATACAGGAAATTTGGGTACTGTTTTATCCTTATTTCACTAGAATGTCTCCATCTCCTAGAATGGAACATAATGCCCATCAAAATAGTTTTTTAATGTTGACCGAATTAGTGAATATTTAAATAACTTACCATACCATAATCTCCTGTTCTTTCAACAAGTTGTGTGGTGGTTTTTTTTTTGAGTAGCCATTATATGGGTATTGTTGTAGGCAGCAGTGAATAAGATAGTTTCCAGTGTTAAGACAAATTTTTTTTTAATTTTTAAAAATATTTTTCAAATACAGTTTACGTTCAATATTATTTTTTGTATCAGTTTCAGGTGTACAGCATAGTGGTTAGACAACCATATACTTTACAAAGTGATCCTCTGATATTTCCACTACCCACCTGGAACCATACATAGTTATTGCAATACTAGAGGCTCAGTGCATGAAATTTGTGCACATGGGGGGGGGGCGGTTTCCTCAGCCCAGCCTGCACCCTCTCCAATCCGGGACCCCTTGGGGGATGTCTGACTGCCAGTTTAGGCCTGATAAACTGGCAGTCGGACATCCCTCTCACAATCCTGGACTGCTGGTTCCTAATCGCTCACCTGCCTGCCTGCCTGGTCACCCCTAACAGCCCCCCACCCCAACCTGGTCACCCCTTACTGCCTCTGCGTGCTGACCTGATCGCCCCTAACTACCCCCCCCCCCGTCAGCCTGGTCATCCCTAACTGCCCCACGCTGCTGGCCAGATCGCCCCCAATTGCCCCCTCCCTGCCGTCCTGGTCACCCCTTACTGCTCGGCCTGGTCACTTCTTACTGCCCCCCCCTGCCGGCCTCGTCATCCCCAGCTGCCCCCATCTGCTGGCCTGGTCACCCCTAACTGTCCCCCCCCCCGACCCCCGCCGGCCTAGTCACCCCATGCAGCCTGCTGTTCAGTCATTTGGTCATCCCTCACTAACCCCGCTGCCAGCCTAGTCGCCCCACGCAGCCTGCTTGTTCAGTTGTTTGGATATCCCTCACTAACCCTCCTGCCGGCCCAGTTGTAGGCAGCCATTTTGTGAGGATGTGAGGGTCAATTTGCATATTGCCTCTTTATTATATAGGATTATTATATTCCCTATTCTATATTTACATTTTTGTGACTATTTTGTAACTACTCGTTTATACTTCTTAATCCCTTCACCTTTTTTACCCATTCCTTCAACCCCTCTCACTTCTATCAACCATTAGTCTGTCTCTGTATCTATGAGTGTTTCTTATTTGCTTGTTAATTTATATTGTTCTTTAGATTCCACATATAAGTGAAATCATATGCTATTTGTCTTTCTCTGACTAACTTAATTGACTCAGCATAATACCCTTTAGGTCTATCCATGATGTCACAAATACTAAGATTTTGTTCTTTTTTATGGCTAATATTCCAGTATATATTACAGCTTTTTTATGCACTCACATACTGATGTGCACATGGATTGCTTCCATATCTTGGCTATTGTAAATAATGCTGCAATAAATATAGGGGTCCATATATTCTTTGGAATTAGTATTTTTGGGTTTCTACAGAAATGGAATCATTGGGTCATAAGGCAGTTCCATTTTTTATTATTTGAGGAACTTCCACACTGATTTCCACAGTGGCTGCACCAATCTGCATTCCTACTAACAGTGCACAGTGCCCCCTTTACTCCACATCCCGGTCAGCACTTTATTGTTGATTTATTGATGATCACCATTCTGACAGGTGTGAGGTGATATCTCATTGTGGTTTTTATTTGCATTTCTCTGATTATTAGTTTTGTTGAGCATCTTTTCTGTTGGCCTTCTGTATGCCCTCTTTCGAGGAGTGTCTATTCAGATCCATTGCCTATTTTATAATTGGATTGTTTGGTTTGGTTTTGGAAGACACACAATTTAGAGACACAGATAATGAACATTTAAATTTCAGCATAGGCTACACAGAAATTTGCATGAGTCTGTATGGGAGAACAAGTACGGTAAATATTCTACCAGAGGTTCTTGATGTTTCAAAAAGGAACAGCTTTTGAGCAAAAGAAGGAATTAGGTTTTCTGTAGGCATGAACCAGGAGAAGGGTGTTTTCAATCCGAGAAAACACTGACAGCAAAGCCATGTCACAAACTATAGCATCTTAGGGAATGGTCTGGTAAAGCTAAAGGGCCCAGGGATGGGGGAATGAGAAAAGATGGGACTGAAAAACTGATATGAAGCTAGATTGTGAAGGGTCTAGAACAGTGGTTCTCAACCTTCCTAATGCCGTGACCCTTTAATACAGTTCCTCATGTTGTGGTGACCCCCAATTTCATTGTTACAAATTGAACATAATTGAAGCATAGTGATTAATCACAAAAACAATATGTAATTATATATGTGTTTTCCGATGGTCTTAGGCAACCCCTGTGAAAGGGTCATTCGACCCCCAAAGGGGTCGCGACCCACAGGTTGATAACTGCTGGTCTAGAATAACATGCTAAAGAGCTTGGATTTTAATGTAATTGCCCACAGGAAAGCATACATGACTTCCTGGTCAGAAACAGGAGAATCAACAAACCTTACAGTTGGAATGTTCTTTGGGGATCATATAACAACCTTGAACGAAGATGTGGTATTTTCTTCATTTCTTAGAACTTATGATTATAGTAAAGCATGTCTTAAAAGTAAGTAAAGAACATACATAAAATGTCATTTATACTTCTAACATAATATTAGAATATTAGAAATTAAACCAACATTTACCCTTCTTTTTAGCTGAAACTTATTTATCCTCCAGCCCTAAAAGTTTGTTAATCTATTTTGGGTATGGTTAATATACATTTTTCAAACAATATAATGTGTTTCTTGAAAAGTTACACATAAATTATTTATTTAGTTAAAATAATATGCTTTCCTTGTTCATATATCATTTGCTAAAATGAATAATGCACCCCTTAATTTAGCTTTTGTGAATATGTAGAATTTTATATATTAAGATATATTGATAGCATTTAGGGGAAATGCAAATACTAAAAAGTGAGATAACTCGCCGAAACCGGTTTGGCTCAGTGGATAGAGCGTCAGCCTGCGGACTGAGAGGTCCCGGGTTCGATTCCGGTCAAGGGCATGTACCTGGGTTGCGGGCACATTCCCGGTGGGGGATGTGCAGGAGGCAGCTGATCGATGTTTCTCTCTCATCAATGTTTCTAACTCTATCTCTCTCCCTTCCTCTCTGTGAAAAATCAATAAAATGTATTTAAAAATAAATAAATAAATAAAATAAATAAATAAATAAAAAGTGAGATAACTGATTTTCTAGGGATAGAAATTTAAGACAGTTTTTGAAGTTGAAAGAAAAGTTAAAGAATTTAGTATCTTCATGGTTTTACTTGTAATGTGCTCAGCACACAGTAGGTGTGTAAAAGTCTTTTCATGAATAAATTCATACTGATGTTTATGAATTTTGTTTCTATAAGAGTTAACTCCAGTTTTTTGCCCATTTTGTTTAAATACAAATAAGCTTATAAGTATTTGAAGATCTTAAAGTGTGTCTAACCAATTCTTTAAAATCACCTAATATTTAGTAACTCAATAACTTATTTGATGATGGGTGATGATAAAGACAAAGAAAAAATGTTGAAATAACAAACATAAGACAGATTGAACATAAATTATTTACAATTGATGATAAATATTTTGAAAGGTAAATTAAAATGTACCAAACTACGTAGGATATTATTCAGCTTTTAAAATTATAGTCATAGTGGTAAATTGCATTGATAAGTACATGTGATCATGTGAAAAAAGTATAATATTCTGCTTGTGCATATAAAATATGAATATAAAGAAAAATACATTAAACTGGTATATACCTGGTTTAGGAGTGAAAACTGGTTTTATAAATTTTATTGTATGTTTAATAAAGTTAGTTACTTTACAGTTTTATGGCCATAGTAGTTGTCACTATAGTTCCAACCTCAGACTCCCGTTAGACTTTCCTCTGTAGATAACAGTATATGGCGAAGAGTCAAATAGCAAGCCCGCTAAACTTATATACTGCCACAGAACATTGTATAATTTAACATTTAATAATAAGAAGTGCTGGTAAATTAACACTAGAAATAACAGTGTCCAGATGAGTAAGATAGAGCATGAAAACCTAATGTAGCCCAAGTAAGTAGAAGAGCTAAAGTAATCACATTAGAATAAGGATTTGAGGGTCCAGATTCTTCCTTCACCTACTGCTTATCTCAGTACATTTTCCCAGAAGCTGCTTTTTTTAGTCTTTTTTTTTATTATAACATAACCTCCTTTCCTATGCCAGCACTAACTGCTCTGTGTTGTTATGTGGGTGAAGAGGATGGAGGCATGGCAAGAAAGACATGACTGTTTTCCAGTTTGATCCATTTAACTGTAGCTCAACAGTTCATGGCTGATGGGAAGTCTTTACAGTAAATAATTTATTTTATTACCTCACCTCATCCCGCAGATATCTCCTGATCATGGTAGGTGCTAGTCTACCTGTGAGAACGTAATACAATACACAGGGGTCCACTGCCCACCTACCAGAATCTGAAACGTTCACAAGAGAAATTAAGATTTTTGACTATCTCTGTCTTGTCTGCAGCTTAAGGATAAAGAAGAGATGCTGGTGAGACAAAAATCATTTCCATTTATCTGTACCTTTTATATTTATAATGCAGGGTGAAAATAAGCTTTGAAAAGAAGATATATGTGAAGAAAATGAATTTTTAGAATTTTTATATTCTCTGCACAAACATCTGAGACCTGTAACCAGCTTAGTATGTGGTCATTGTACATAAATATTTTCCAAATAAATAAATCCATATTTATATATTTGTGTCAACTAAAACAACTTGTTTTATTTTTAATTTTCTTTCACTTTCTTTGTGATTTTCCTGGCAATACTTCACCATTCAATAAGCTTTGCTTTTTGAACTCTTTTTTTTTTCAGTAGCTTCCAACTTCTACCTTCATTTTCATTTTATTTCTTTACTTGAAATGTTACCAGGTAGTACCAGAAAAGAAAAGTGTGTGTATCTGTGGGGAGGTGAAAGGGAGGCAGAGAGAGGAAGACTGCTGAGGGGGAAAATGAGAACTAAAGTGAATGCTTCCCTTGTTGGCTTTTAGCACAATTACCATCCCTTAGGAAATACACAGGGAAGAGTTAACCCTGAGTAAAGGAGCCAGCCCCCCTTAGGCCCAGGGAGCTGACTGTTGGGGCTATGAAGGATGTTGAATTGGAAGGCTGGTCTCTGCGTCATGTAGCGGATGGTCTGCCCCGAGAGCCAGACAGAGAAAGCATAGCTGGATGAGAGTAGCCTCAGACAAGGAAGCCACGTTTAGCATTTGCATACTTTTCCTGCAAAGGAGGTTTAATCCAAAGAAAGAAGGAGTTTTCAGCATTGTCAGGCAGGCTTTGTTCAGGGTGAAGAGCAGAAGGAAAGCTGCTGAAGGGGCTTTCTCAAAGCCTTGGTCTCAGTCTTGAGGTGGTTCTACTGAAGTTATATTCTTGGGGGATGTTTGCACACTATTGTCCGTTTGAAGATCTTCTAAACCCAAAGGGCTCAAAGTGTCCCCTCCTTTGCCAGCACAAAAGAAGGGAATTTGTGTGGTAGAAATGACTCGTGTTGCAAACTGAACCCATGCACCTTTTGTTCTTGCACAAAATACTCTGAAGTTCCAAGGATGTCTTTTCGAGCTGGACTGAGTGAGTCGTACCATAAACGTGTTTGCAGGTTAGAAAACAAGGGGAACAAAACCAGCCCGCACTTGTGTCTCTCTTTGCCAGCTCATGGAAGGCCTTCATGTAATTCCCAAAAAAAGATGGCTCAAGAAATATGGCAGAGAAAAAAACAACTTTTGACTGGCTTGGGTCATTTTTGCCCTATTTCCTTACAAAATGTTTGAGATTGAAGCACTTAAAAAAGTCTAAAGTTGAGGCAGATTATTTGGACCAAGAAGCAGTGCAAGTTTTCTGACCACACCACCAACCTTGTCTTTTATCTGGCAACATGAGCTTATGATTGTGGGCTGTATCTAATCTTCAAAACTGTACCTTTTTTCCTCAACTATGAGGGGCCACTCTTCAGCATATGTTTTCTGACAATCTATACATTTATGGTGAGGATGTGTAACTGCAAACCTGCTTACATAGTAAATGATCACAATATTGATAGGTCGGAAATCAGGACTTGTTTCAACTTCACTAGTTGGTTTGAACCTAAGTACCTATACTATAATCCTTATACTTCAGGGAAGTATGTACTAAAAACACAGAACCGGAGTTTGGAACATAGCAATGTACTAGTTTTTTAAGGATAATATGGGCCATTGGGAGTGCCTTTTAAATTTATGATCTTCCACATGGAGCTTAATCCTTCAAAAAATAGGGTATCTTAATACATTATGTATATAATTGAAAACTTACAAACTAAACATTGCTTGTAGCTTATCAAGCAAGATATATAATAAAACTTGACCTGGGAGGTTAGAAAAAAAATACATGTATTTATACAAAGCAACTAATGTAACTTTATATTTTTAAGGGTATTGCTTTATCAATTTTTTTTTATTGTTGATCCTTTTGCTGTATTTTTTGGCTCATTAGGAGAGCTGCATGGAAGACCCTATACAAATTCAAAATAAAACTAAGTAATGAAAAATCTGTCTAAGGGCCTAAAAGACAGGGAAATGCCCATCCGAGTTGCAAAATAATGCCAAAACCTGTAACGTGTAAAAAGAAAGAGAACGCTTGCTTTGAAATTAGCATGAGCCAGCTTCGGAGATAAAAGTCCTGCCCTCTTCACTGATGGAGTAATTAGGAAACCTTTTATCACGGTAATCATATTTTTGGGTTTCCACTGATGTTGTAATGCCAGTGATTGCGGATCATAGGTGAGGCTGGAAACTTAAGACATTGGCAATGGCGAGATAAGAGCTTTCTGAAGTTATAAATGAGTGGATAAAAATGGTGCTGGCTGCTTTCCTAAATACGTTATTTTTTGTTATGGTTGAGAAGCTTGTCTCTGATCTGAGCACACTCTGCTTTGCTGGATACGGTGCATTTCTTTCTCCTGCTTTGCATTTTTCCCTGTGAGAAGCGTGTCTGAATTGGGGGGACCTGAATATACCTCTTTGTTGCTGAGCTTGTCAAGCACAGCGCTGTGTTCTCTTTCCCACCAGGAAGGTCAGGCCACTGGGGGCCAATCTGTTTTCTGAAATGAACCCTACTGTCTGTCCCTGGTGTCTGACAGATTGAAACAGTTGTCTGTGTTGCTGCGCTTTCAATGCCTACTAAATGCCTCATTTTCTGGGGGGAAAGTAATATGTATAGGCTACATTGAAAAGATAAAATTTTTAGGAAGGACTGGACTTTGGATGTTAATATTTACCTAAAAGGCAAATTTAATTAACTTTCTAAGAACATATTTACAGATTCAGGAAGTTTAACTGTATGCACTGTGTACACACACACACACACACACAGACACAGAGAGAGAGAAAGAGAGATAAGCTTTCACTTGTGAGCTCTATTCCTAAAGACTTATACTGTGGGACTTTTAAAAATTGGAGTCTTAAAATTATGACATATGGAACTTTCAATAGTAGACTTGTAGAAGTAAGAGCCTTTTGTTCACGTAGATTTCAGTTTCATGTATTTTGATGGGTGGGTATGTATAAAGCCTGAAGAAATTTGTACTGTGCTGAGTCTCACTTCAATACTCTCCAGATAATTGAGCTAATTAAATCTTTACCAACATTAACACAACTCCAGCATTCCTTGGATAGTGGATAATTATTGCATGAACATGGCAAGCTTAAACTAAACAGACGAAAATAGAGTTCTGTGCGATGGGTATTGAGCTTATTCTTTATTCATCTTTTGATAAGGTTTAATTAAAACTGCCTCTCTCCATTGTGGTCAGAATGAATGTGCTTGTTTTCTTAGTGAAAAGCAAATTATTCACTTCAGCCATGGTTCAGTAATCAAAGCCTTTGCAAAGTTTTGGGTTATAGTGTAGCTGTGGGGATATAATTGCTGCAATTCTGTATGAAGGCTTTATCTTTTTTTACTACTTTCTCTTGTTTATTTTTGCAGAAAGAAATTTATAAAAGCCCATTTTGTGACTTGGTGTGGCAGTACATATGTTTAAACCCTTTTTATAGACTTAACATGGCTGGGTTTTTCAAGGTGTATTTTTTACAGCCTCTTGGTAATGAAAGGTGAAAAGGGACAGGCATTTAAAGATGGCATTTGAGATGATCTTTTAAGTTAGTGAAGAAAGATCAATAAAATCTTTAAATCCTGTGGCTGCCACTGGATTGACATATGAGTCAACAATCCTAAGGGTGGGAAAGTCATAGACATTTGCAATTTTTCTGCAAATAAATATTTGCATTCTCTTTTACTTTCCTTAAGTCCACCAGAAATATTTTTTTGTATTGTTCTTTGAAAAGAGGTTGGTTTTTTGCTCCTTATGTTGGTGATAATTTTACAACATGAATAGATTTTACTATATATATTAATGACAACTTATTTTGGAACTTATTGTCATGAGTGTGCTGTGATTTCTTTTCCTTTCTTTTTCTTTTGTGTTAATAAGTGGGAGCTTACAAGGATACAGGATGTTTTATGAAACCAAGGACAAAAATAAAAAATAGGCCTCGGGCATAAACTGGAAGCAGGGGCTTATGCACAGACGGGCTTTCTCTCCTTCAACATCTTTTTTTTGTTGCCTTGATTCTGACTTTCCCTGCTTCTCTGGTCCATGTGGTCAAACCAAGTTGACTTGCCCCATGATTTGTCATAGAGAAAAGACCAGGCATCACTCTAGGTCAGCATTCCAAATCCCTCCGAAGGGAATCTGCCCTTTGTAGATCAAAAGAATCAGTCCTACATCCTAATTTTAGGTGTTGTAACATATTACTTCTTGCTGCACTCTTTCCTCATCAGTTCCTTAAAAAGGGAAGAAAGAGAGACAAAAGCAAAAGTTTCTTTGGAGAATTATTGTGAGGGTGAAGTCATTGAATGCAGTGTTTTTCACGTCCCCAATGGATAGTGATATTCATCTAGTGGTCTAGAAATAGTATTTCTTAAATGGAATAGATTAGATGAGAAAGGAAAAATCTCAGAGGTCACACGGTATAATAAGAATAAATGTTGTTTCAAGAAATCTTTGTTTCAGTTGTGTGTGTGTGTGTGTGCGCGCGCACACACACACACAAAGTGCACCTATATTGAGTCACTTAATAAAATGTGTTTTTATAGTCAGTGGTGGCCAAAACAAGTTTGGAAGCGAGTGACTGCTCCTCAGATCCATTTCAAGGTTTCTCTTGAGAGGCAGGGGGAGGGGAGGCAACACTGGGCAGGGCTCCAAGCCCATCTCTCTCCCCATCAAAGTAGCTCTACTTTAATCTGCTTTATACTTTCTGTTTCTTAAGATATCTTTTAAACAAAGGATGCAGTGGCCAAAAGTTTGAATAAATGATTTCCCAGGTCCCTTCCTGGGATTTTCAGAGCTAAGTACAGTAGCCACAGGAACCAGATCAGCATTATTTTGGTTTTCTGTACTAGGGAGGGCTTGGGAAACCATCCAGTCCTCAGTTATTTGGGTGTGGGTGTTTTTTTCTTTCTTTCTTTCTTTCTTTCTTTCTAAAGTTGACATGCAGTTTCCCTACTTAATCCCATAAAAAACTTTGAGACTTAGCATATAACCAGGACAGCACTAAATCTGAATGGACTTTAAACAGCTTTACAATTTAAAAAGGGGAGAAAGCAGCGACTCCCTCTCCCTGCACTTTTTTCTGTTCAATGCTTTAGGGAGGAATGAAAAGCAGAAATGAGCAGTGGTGATCTGAGTGAGAGGTATCCGGGCAGCCTCCTCACATGCCCGAATAAGGTCCCAGGAGAACTAAGCATCATAGAAACAATCTCTCTAATAGAAATAAATAGTAAGAGAGCAAAGACTAAATTAGAAAAACAAGCTGACTTCTCTGGAAGTGCTTTTTATATGACCTCCTTTGGAAAGTGGAAATAAGTTTAGCATTGGCTTTTTCTGCCCTAGACATTGTTGGGAGGGAGTGGATATGAGTGACCCAGACTGAAAGCTGGGATCTGGTGTCGAGCTCCTTTGTTTAATGATGAGTTCTGTTGTGCCTATCTGCAAAAATGTGAAGCAGTTATGGGCTTCCTTTATTTGGACACTACGTTGGTGAACCTTTTACTGGTCATTCGTTGCATTAACTCCACTCAGCACAGGAAGTTCTTTAACTGAGGAAGCCGTGTAGGGTAGGGATTAAGATCTTTGGCTTGGACCAGCAGCCTGCATTTTGATCCTTCGCTGCACAGCTTACTAGCTCTGTGACCTCAGCTAAATCTGAACCTTTCTAAGTCTGATTTTCTCCTCTATAAATAAGGAGTAGGAATAGTGCCTATCTTATCAGCTTGTTATGAATATTCAATGGGATGGTACATGTAAAGCATTTAGCACAGTGGCTGGCTTGGCTCATAACAACTGCTTAATAACTGTTATGGATCCTAAATTTCATGAAGTTTATGATAAATAAAAGATTTAGTTGAACTCTTTTATGATATCTTTTGTAAATTTGTCTTCCCATTTCCTTTACCTAACACAAAATAGTCAGAAAAGCTAGACATCCTTGTGTGTGTTATGTGCCTCAGAATGGGCTCCACCTCCTGCCGACTCTATGAATGAGTGATGTCACCATGTCCTGTCCTCAACAGCCCTGAACAGCTCCTCCATGCCTATGGTCCTTATGAAGTGAGTCCGTTTCATAACTAGTCTTCCTCTTCCCTGCCTTCTTCTAGTTTTCTCAGCATGAGAGTCTTTTCCGAAGAACCCTACGTTCTCATAATGTGCCTGAAGTAGGGCAGCTTCCTTTTTGTCACATTTGCCTCCAGAGATGTTTCAGTTTGCTCTAGGACCCACTTATTGGTCTTTCTGGTGGTCCAGGGTATCTGTAGAGTTCTTCTCAAATGAATCAATTTTTTTCCTATCAGCCTTCTTTATTATCCAAATTTCACATCTGTACATAATCAATAGGTATGAATGATCTTAGCCTTGATCTCGCTAATGACACATCTTTACCCTTCGTGACCTTTCCTAATTCTTCCATTGCTGCCCTTCCAAGTCTCAGCCTTCTCATGATTTCTTGGCTGCAGTCTTCATTTGAATTGAGGACTGAACCACGGTAAGCGAAATCTTTAACAATTTCAGTGTCTTCATTGTTAAAGTTGTGTATTTCTTCTGGAGTCATAATTTTTGCCTTTTTGAGATTTAAATGCAGTCCTGCTTTGGCATTTTCTTCTTTCGCTTTCCTCGGAAGTTGTTTCAAATCGTTGCAATTTTCTGCCAGTAAGATGGTATCATCTGCATATTTTATGTTATTGATATTTCTTCCACCACTTTTCACTCCTCTTTCCTTTGAATCTAGCCCAATTTTTTATATGCTGTGTTCTGTGTATAGATCAAACAAATAAGGAGATAAATACACCCTTGTTTTTTATGACACCTTTGCCTACAGGAAATCATTCTGTCCCTCCATGTTCTGTTCTGACAGTGGCTTCCTGTCCACAATACAGGTTACACATCAGGACAACCAAGTGCTGAGGCATGACCATTTCCTTCAGAGCAGCCCATGGCTTTTCATGATCCATGTACCAAAGGCTTTACTGTATCTATAAAACGTAGACTAACCTTCTTCTGAAATTCTGTTTTTAAAGTATATGTTTGTTGATTTCAGAGAGGAAGGGAGAGGGATAGATAGAAACATCAATGATGAGAGAGAATCATTGATTGGCTGCCTCCTGCACACCCCACACTGGGGATTGAGCCTGCAACCCAGGCATGTGCCCAGAATGGATAACAAACCATGACCTCCTGGTTCATAGGTTGACACTCAAGACTGAGCCATGCCAATTGGGCCTCTTCTGAAATTCTTTGGAGCACTCCAGCATCCAACGAGTGCTTGCAACTAGTTCACAAGTGCCTCTTCCTCTTCTGAATGCAGCCTGAACATCTGGCATTTCTTTCTCCAGATAGGGTAGAAACCTTTGTTGGATCACCTTGAGCATCACTTGCTTGTGTGGGAAATTGGAACAGTAGTTCTGTAGTTTTTGCACACCTTGACATCTCCTTTCTTGAAAAGTGGGATATATATTGAACATTTCTATTCTGTGGGCCATTGTTTTGTTTTTCATATTTCTTGACATTCTTGTTAGGATTTTGACAGATTCAGTCTCTGTAGCTTGAAATAATTCTATCGCTATCCCACATTCCCCTGTGATTTACTTCTCAGTACTTCCAATGCAGCTTTCCTTCCAGGCTAGCATTACAAGTCCTCCTCACAGGAATCTTCTCCAGAGGTATCTGTCATCCCTTTGTCTCTTCTGTACAGATTTTCAGTCCATTGTTTCCACCTTCCCCTTATTTTCTCCTGGTCACATAATGAGCTTCCTTGTTGCTAGTTCAGCAGTCCTAAGCTAGATTAGAATTTCCCTCTTATTTCTTGAATCTCCTGGTAAAGATCTCATACTTTTCCATTCTTGTGATTCTCTTCTATCACCTTACTATTGACTATTGTAGCAGTTCTCTATCTCTGTGGTAGTCATTGAAAAACTGCACTCAGGATTCTAACCTTGCTTCTGCCTCCTGCCTATCTCTAAAAATGTTGAGTGTTTCTTCTGTCACCCATCTTGATTTTTCTTTCCTTTTTACTTCCAGCATTGTCTTTTCACATTCTTCCCAAATATTTCTAGTCATAGTCCACAGTTCCTCTGGTTCTCAGTCAATCAAGTTTAAGCAGTGTAAATCTGGGTTTTTATGTGGGTATGTCTGAAGCTGGACCAGAAATGTAATGGCTTTGATGGCAGAGCATGTGAGTGGATGCATGGGTGCCTGGGGAAGGTCTGGAAATAAAATCTGACCGAAGACCATTTACTATAATGTCCAAACAAGCACCAGCTACTCTTTTTCTTAATCTTTTCTCTGTGTCTTTGTTTATTTCTAGAGAATTTACTCTGCCATAAAGCACAATAATCAGGTTAGTAATAGTGATAGTGACAACATCTCACTTTTTGAGGGTTTACTGTGTGCGAGGCATCATGTTGAACACGTTACATGAATATGCTCATTTTGTCCCCACAACAGCCCTCTAAAGTGTTCTCATCTCATTTTCAGAGAAGACTGAGACAAGAACTGTTCTTTCACATCCCCAACATCCCACAGTTGAGTGGCGGAGCTGCCACCATAGCCCATTTCAACCAAGTGCTAGAAATGTACACGGGTGATGTGTCCTCTCGTGGCCCTCATCACTGGTCTGATTCTGACTGACAGGCCTGCTTCATTTCAGATGTTTCAATCAGAACCGGTCTAAGCCTCTGCAGTTATTTAGTTGCTAATGTCTAGAGGAGCTTGGACTACCTCTGGAGATGAAATTAGAAATGCAAGAACTACAGTGCCCCCAAAACCCTGCCCAAATTGATTTAATTAATCCGTAATGCCAGCACCCTGAAGGCCCTATTTAAATACAGTTTCACTGCTAGTGAGACGCTCCAGGAACCTTGATTAGAACTGAAAGCAGTCAGAAATAAAAAGTATAAATCTGCCTTTAATTTAAAACTCTCAACATGAAAATGTGGCATAAGTCTCATGTTCTGGTTGGCTCTTAAAATACGTGTCACAGTCATTAATATGATGACAATGTTCTCTATAAATTTCATGAAGGTACAGTTGGTCTGAAAACATCTGGGATTTCTACATAAGCACTGGTGTTCTAAAACATACACTTAAGATACTATTATTGCCATAACCGGTTTGGCTCAGTGGATAGAGCATCGGCCTGCGGACTGAAAGGTCCCAGGTTCAATTCCGGTCAAGGGCATGTACCTGGGTTGCGGGCACATCCCCAGTAGGAGATGTGCAGGAGGCAGCTGATCGATGTTTCTCTCTCATCAATGTTTCTAACTCTCTATCTCTCTTCCTTCCTCTCTGTGGAAAATCAATAAAATATATTTTAAAAAAAGATACTATTATTGTGGGCCATGTTCAGATGGTTTTATCAATTTATAAATATTTCTTTCAGAATTAACAATGCAGTAGGTACTGCAGAATTCAGCTGCAGCTCTCATCTCTGACCAGTCCCCATAGGTCCAGGCAGCCTTCCCGTATTTCTGTCAATACCGGGGAGAAATGACACAGAGAATCCAGAAATCATTGCCTTTGAGGGTGCATTGTTTAAACCGTGGCAGTACTGTCATGGTAATTTTGGGCATAGTCTCATAGTAAAATTAGCTTGTGCTTCTTAAAATACTGACCATTTTGGAGCAAGAATTCCAGAATGTCCTGGAGCAAGTCTGAGGAAGGGATAATCCACTGACAGATATTTGAGGGCATTTAAAGAAATGTATATCAAAAGCAAATAAAGCCGAAACCGGTTTGGCTCAGTGGATAGAGCATCGGCCTGCGGACTGAAGGGTCCCGGGTTCGATTCCGGTCCGGGGCATGTGCCTTGGTTACAGGCATATCCCCAGTGGGAGATGTGCAGGAGGCAGCTGATTGATGTTTCTCTCTCATTGATGTTTCTAACTATCTCCCTTCCTCTCTGTAAAAAATCAATAAAATATATTTTTTTTTAAAAAAGCAAATAAAGTAAACAATCAAAGAGAAGAAAACATGTGAGGAAGAGCTGATTGAAAGGGGAAACAGAAGCTGTTTCTAGCTTTTCGTTACTATCAGACCTTTGAGGTGAGTATTGGGGACATAAGGACCAGGAAAGAAAGAAGGAAGACTTGCAGACATTCCTTCCTCCATAGAGATTTGAACATCAAGATAGTGTTCTCTCCTTTTCTTTTCACTTTTCTAATTCTTAACTAATTGCTGGAGCTTTCATGAGCAAAGCCATAGGTATTTGCTGCTTGGGTATCGAATACTCTTAAAAACAAAAAGGAATGGTACTGCGGGCTCCTAAGAAAAGCACTCCCTGAATGAGACAGGGGACGGTGACCTATTCCCTCCGATGTTTTAAGATTCCCTATTGATGTGGATCACCAAGATGAGTGAAGACCTGTTCTGATTGAGCAGTCTTGCTGCGATCCATATAAGGCCTTCTTTCTTTAGACATACCTTTTTAGAGGGCTGAAATTTAAATTAATAAACCAGCCAGGGCTGCATGCCGACATGACTTGAAAGTTAACTGGGATTTATTGATCTGCAGCCTGCAAGCTGTTCTATGCCGCGCTGCACATGAGAAAGCCAGTCTTTTAAGTCGCAAAAAAAATATTTTAATTACCTTAAAAAATATCTTTTACATCTTTAGACAGTACTGTTGTTTGACTGGAACCCCTCTACCCCTCTTTCCCCCAAATTGGGTCATTAGTGACTCCTGTTGACAACAGCAGTGGCTAATGCGACATTCATAATCCATGCTCAATTTTCTGCATTAATGGAGGGGAATGGAAGCCAGGGCTGGGCCAGCCACTCTTCAGCCCCGACTGGGAGGGCTGGAGGGGAGGGGAAGTTCAGAAGGTAGGGCTGCAACTGGAAGCTCCTCATTTCCTTTATTAACCTGGTAAGAAGCTTGCCTCCCTGCATGTCCCAAACTCCTTAAGACTATTTCCGTTCCTCACTGGACACCTTCTCTTGAAGAGACGCCTGTTATGTAAATCTAGACCCTTCCTATCGGGTGTCCTAGAATAGCCTTTTAAATTTCAAAGGGGTTTACCTGGCTTTGCAGTTCAGACAATGTGCATAATGGATACCCCCCGTGGGTGCTTTGTGCTTTTATAAACTTTTCCAGATGCTCCTCTCGCCTTCTATTTTCTATGCCAAACAACCTCCATCTTCTATCCTTTCTGCCCACCTATTTTTTTAATCATACACGTATGTGCACACACACGCGCGCACACACACACACCCCTATATAATGAGGTTTTTTTCACCTCCATTTTTAGAAATATAATACAATATTTTATTTCTCCAATTTCACCGGACTTTTTAAATCAAGTATCTTGCAGGACATAGTAATTAAACTCACACATATTGTATGGGTGCAGATAAGCCAGCTTGGTACAACAGTAGAAGCATCTTCTACTTCTCATTTCTCAACAGCCCCACCTCCACCAGCATCTAAATATTCAATCTTTCTATCTCTCTAACACACACACACACACACACACACACACACACACACACACACACATCTTTCCATAGTTTAAGAGGCAGATGGTGGGGGGGTTTTTTGTTTGTTTGTTTTGTTTTTTAAGGGTGTGCTCTCTCTCAAAGACAATTTTTAATATTAAAAAGAAAATCCAGCTAATGCTGGCTATTAGTTACTTGTAACTCTCCTCCGATGGAAAATCTTGGCTGTACTCATTATTTTCCATCTTCAATCCAGTCTCTCTCCCTGGCAAAACGCTCTCCCCAGCCCCATGTTAA
Source organism: Myotis daubentonii (assembly GCF_963259705.1). Lineage (NCBI taxonomy): Eukaryota > Metazoa > Chordata > Mammalia > Chiroptera > Vespertilionidae > Myotis > Myotis daubentonii. The sequence continues at coordinate 46,484,078 of NC_081849.1, forward strand.
CGCCGTTATTATAGTCTGTCTTTGAGGTGGAACCTTGTCAAGGGTTTTGAAAGTTTAAATAAATTATGCACCCTGCTTATTTACCCTCTCAAATCATTCCAAATGATTGCAGAGACACGCCCTCTCTGTATATAAACCATGCTGCTTTTCCCCTAACAGATTATGTTTGCTTATTTGATAAATATTTTATATTTGTTTTAGGTGTTACCAACTTGCCACATATGTATGAGGCTGGTATTAGTCCCCGGATCCAAACTGAACTCTTTTTCTCCCATAAAAATCTGGATAGGTGCATAAATTATCCAGGATAACAACCAACTCAGAAATTATTCCTCTTTTGGTATGATAAGACTTCATAGCTTTTATTCTTCTAATCTATTTCTAATGATGTTTAACCTTAAAGCGAGCAGCCCTGGCTGGTTTGGCTCAGTGGATAGAGCTTCGGCCCTTGGACTGAAGAGTTCCAGGTTCGATTCCAGTCAAGGGCACATGTCTCGATTGCAGGCCCAATCTCCAGCCCTGTTTTGGGCGTGTGCAGGAAGCAACCAATCGATGTGTCTCTCTCACATCAGTGTTTCTCTCTGTGTCTCTCCCCCTCCCACTCTCTCTAAAAATCAATGGAAAAATATCTTTGGGTGAGGATTAACAAAACAAAACAAAAAGCATTTTAACATTAGAATCACCATTAGGGATTCTGTATCTATCTGCACATACATATGTGTATATACACATACTAGTACAATCAATAACTATTTCAGGATTCTGAATAACATGTAAATAACAAAATTAAGCTGTACAATGGAAAATAAAAATTTATTTTAAAAGAGAATTTGTAAATCAGATAATGTGCACATAATTACATTTTACTTGTATAAAAATTCTCCATTTCCAGTCCCTTTAATAAGATATGACTGTAGCTTCATTGGTGGGTATGAAGTTAGTGAGGTAATAATTAGCTTTGGGCCTTAGGGCAGGGAGTGGGGTGACCTCTCTAAGCACATGCCTGTTCTGGATGTTTAGGCTACAAATTCAAGTGAGCCTGAGTGCCCACCCTTAGGGATATTGCAGTCTACGGGGGAGGCAGGCAGCAATCAATGAGCCTCGCCACGGTAATGAGAACTGTGGTGAGGTGTGCCCGGGAGTTCCATCGGAGCGCTGAGGAGGACTGTGTCAATAAGGCTGCCGGTGGGACTCCTTGCTGAGAAATGGAAATGTTTTCCATTTCCTTCATATCAATACAAGTTAACAAATGACTATTCCATGTTTGCTATTTGCCAGGCATCGCGGGAGACAAGTTTTACCTCCTGTCTATATGGGCCCTTCAGACTAACAGCAACATAACACGCCATAGGTGGAAATTTACAAGGAGGGAGATTATTATTATTACTAGGTAGTGGAGGCCTAATGATCTTTGAGTGGTCTGGATGGACCAATAGTCCTAGCTCCTTTTTAATAATAATATTCACTCAAGCCTCTGATTTTTGCCCTAAAACAGTTTTGCCCTCTTGAAAAAGAATCATTACAAGAATGGAAGGGAAAGGCCATTTCAGGATTCTGAGTAAATAGCCCTGCAGCCAAGGAAGGAGTCCGAGGCAGGAGATGTTAGTCAGAGGGGATGAAGTGATGGAAAGAGCTTTATTGAAAAACATTCCTTCCCTCTTCTGAACGTGACCTTCACATTGGGAGCTTCTTCAAGAGAAAAGTTAGCACCATGTTCGGCACATGTTACAACCTGTTTCTCCGTGTTCTTTCAGGCTTCCCTCCCCCTCCCAGCACCTTCCTGGCACCCTCTGTCCTCCAATGCGTGCACACACAGGATCCCAGACGTATACAAGAGCTGCCGACATACAGCAAATGACATTCTAATAGTTTTTAGCGGTTCAGGCTCTCTCTGTTAGCTTGTAGCTAATGCATAAAATGTTAATACTTCTTTAAAAGAACATATGTTACAATCTCCATGCCTTGTCAAACACACTCTAATCTGTTAGCAATTTTAGACCTGACAAAAGCTTGTTCTTGGCCACACATCCGTCTCCATTGTATATCCTATGCAAGTTCAAAGCATGATGATGCCATAAAATAGCACATGTCTTGGTTTTGTTAGCTAGCTCTCCACTGTGTTATATGAATGCACTAATTTCACTGTATGGAATTGTATATGCCTCTTGGGTGTGTTCCGGTTGGCCTGGTGCATTCATTTTATTCTAGTCCATTTTATGTCCCCATCTCTTTATTGACCCAATGCATCCAGATCGAAAATGGGAAGAAAAAAAAATTGACTCCAAGAGTAAGGGATTGCAATGTAGTGATTTCACGCTCAGTTGTTGGCTAACAAGGCACCATAGTTTTTATTTCGTGAGGCCGGTGGCAGGAGATGAGGAATTGTGTAAGGCCCAGCTGCCACGGTTATAGAGCAAGCAGCTTAAAGGACTTCAGGGTTCCAAGTGTGAGGGGAATTGTCTCTTCCCAGCAGGTAAGGGATAGATCTAGACAACGTCTGTCGTGTTCAGGATGCTGACTGGCCTGGCCAATTCATAAATCCGAAAACTTACAACATCCTCCAGTTGGGAAGAAGTGGAAGAGACATTTAGTGGTGCACTTAACCCTTTTAGTGCCATGGATATAAGATCTGCCTCCTGCTTGCTGGTGTTTTCCATTCTCCTTTTTTCTTTTAATAAGGGGGGGGGGGCGCGTTTTTTGTTTAAAGCATTTTTTAAGTGCAATTCCTCTCTGCAAATCTTTTTTAAAATTAAAATATATGAGATCAACTAATGAATTATCTATTTAGGTGAAATCTAGTCAGTCAATCTATTCACTTTTGCCTCTCTGAAGCAAGATAATGTAAATACATTTACTTTTTTTCTCCAGACAATTGATGATTTTTTTTTACATGTTTGTCTAACAGAACTGGAAAAGCTTGATATTTATGTACTGGTTTTGTGTGTGTTTATGCACGCACATGTATGCATGGAACCACCACTACATTTTTACAACTGTTTAAGCATTTAAACTTTAGTATATAATAATTTTTGTTAAGTCAAACAGCCTGCTAAATTTGTCCTTTCCTTCATCTATGAAAGGTGGTCTGCTAAGTTAATAAGGTTCTAGAGAGGAACACAAGGGAGAATGTGTAGCCCATTAAGAAACCTGTTTTCAAGCATGTTGCAAGCATGTTAAAATTACTATTAATATGGTAAGTCCAAGTGAGCCTGTAAAGGACCTCCACTTGATAAAATTAGTCCTCTTCTCGTTTCTATAGAGACTCAATACATTGTATCTCTCTCTTTCTTTAAATCCTCCCCCCAGGAGTTGGTTTTTTTTTTTTAATTGATTTTTTTTTTTGAGAGAGAGAGAGAGAGAGAGAGAGAGAGAGAGAGAGAGAGAGAGAGAGAAACATTGATGTGAGAGATAAACATCCATCAGTTGCTTCCCATATGCATCCTGACCAGGAATTGAGCCCACAACCTAGATATGTGCCCTGACTGGGAATCAAACCTGCCACTTTTTGGTGTACATGATAACACTCCAACTAATTGAGCCACCCAGCCAGAGCTACAACTGTATCTCTTTAAAGAGTATTAGAATTTAGAGTTTGATTTTAGCTGTGTCTTTCAGGCCATGAATCCAAATTAGGTTTTACTATAACAAACATAAGACTCATATTTCTTTATTATTTGCCTCATTAATGCATAAAGTATTTTGTCAGTTTTATCTGGAGGATTCTTCACTAAAGAGCACAGATGTCATTATTAATATTTGCTATTTAATGTCTGCACTGTTCCGAGGATTGTATACCTCATGAAGCAGGCATAATCTGTTCCTTACACTGGAGTTCTCTCGTGGAGACTACTCCATTTGCTTCTGCTTTAGTGTTAGCCGTTTAGTGTCTTCATCCCCCTCTTGTCTGCACCCTGGTCTTCAGGCTGTGTCATAGTTTGGGACAGAGAAATCAATCCCAAAGTAAGTCACATTTGCTCACAGTTGCAGGTCCAATGGGAGCATCCTTACCAGGTCCAAACCCTTGACAGCGAATGCCCTATTAAAAGTGACTCATTGTTATTCAAATGCAGATATTATGGATCTCATCTTGCTCTCATTCATGCAAAACAACTTCACCTGTTGAAAGCCTGAGGGAATGTGGTTAGCCTATGCAGTGGAGAGCTGTACCCAAGTTTCCATTAACTCTAGAATCATGATGGGGTTTCATTTAAAACTAAACCTTTTTTATTTCCTGATTTTTATTTCTCTAATTCCTTAGCACTTCTATGAAATCGTGTTTGCCATTCTTGAATGGCTTCCCTCTTGGAGGTCCCCATTTGATTCCAAAAGGGCACTTTTGTTCCTTATCCCATAGATGAAGATAAAAGCATAATATGCGAATTGGACCTGATGCTTTCAGATGGCCTTCTGGATGAAGCCTGGGCTGCAAGGGAAGCCTGGGCCCCAGGTGCTGGAAGGAAGGCCTACTCTTGCACGAATTTCATGCATCAGGCCTCTAGTAGATGAAGAAGAGGAAAAATGCTTCCCTTTTCTCTCTGTACATTCTCCCTTTGATCAAACGTCATGCCTAGATGGATGACAACATCCACTGGCAGCTAAATATCCACATTTCATGGTCACTAAGGTAGAAAGAGGAGTCTCAGTTTTGCCCATTTATGATGTAATGTGATGGCCCACAGAACTCAAAGAAGTAAAGTAGTCAAAAGAAATGGAAATGAGAGCCAACGTGAAATGGAAAAATCCTTGCAGACTCAGTTGGAGTTATACCCATACATTATATAAAACCAAGCCTGTGTGTTTGGGATTATGGTATTCTTAAAGGCAACCAATGGTTTAATTGGTATATTAACCAGTCAGACTTTCCTCATGTGGTTACAACTTCTCCAAAGCCACCACAGAAAAATTATAGCTTCCCAAATAGACCACTTCTTCATAGTGTTGTGTCTTGTGAATTGTGGTATGATCTTTTGGTCTCCACAGATACATGGCAACTTCAGAGTAATTTAGAATATAGTGGGGAAAGTAGCAACTGGAATTACCATTTGGGGATTTTCACAACCAGTAAAACATGTTTTCCCTCCTCCTCCCATTTTATCACTAAATCTCTAGATAGGAACAACCAGGTAGTATAAAAAATCATTATGATGGATAAGACCTTTATTATATTTTAGATTCACCTTTCTGCATCTCTTAGATATCTGGTAAAGCTAAGTGGACATTTTTTAGCTTTAATAGTTTCACTCTTGGAGATTTTAAGCATTTCTGGTGTTGGTGTTGTATTCTAGTCATAAGTCATGTGAAAGTTGCTTCCAGGATTTTCCTCCACTAACTTATTATGTGCTAGGGCTGTAAAGCTTAATTAGCTATTATTACTGAACTAAAGGAACTGACAGTTGAGCAAGAGAGACATACATGTGAATATCTCGGTTTAATTTACGTGGGAAATGCTGTAGCCCTAATGTGGAAGATGTGATGTAGGAGACGAACTAGCAACTGAGACCAGCATGTAGATAATATAACTGCACATAAATGTGGAAGCATTGTTGGTGCCACTTGCCTGGCTTGTGGCTTGTGTATGGGAATGGGGACTTAGTAACTGCATGGCCCTCAGGTTGAGTGCCATTTTCTTTCTACATATGGTAAAACTAGAAAGAGGTACCAACTGTTTATAAAGCAACCCAAGTTATGCTCTAAGAATCTGGTGGAGAAATTGATGCACCTGTGTCTGTGAAGTGTGAGTGATGGAGTGGGGCTCTGGCTAGGCCTTGACCAACTGCAGAGTTGGGAGGGCATGGGGATGGGAAGCATAATGAAGAGACCCATCTGGTTGGAGCCAAACATTCTCCTAAAAAGCTGCAAAGGTTGGGATGGAAGAACCAACAAGAGGCCTAGACAAAGGGGCTTGAACTGTAGGCAGAGAAACTTCCAGCCCAATGTAACAGACAGTAAGTGTTTATTGTTGTGCCACTGAGCAGGGAAATGACCTTGTAGCACTAGTGAGATTGTAATGTTGTTTTTTAAATAACATTTGTCCCGGGAGGAGGCTCTGATTACAATGTATTATATATTTACTAGAGGCCCGGTGCACAAAAATTTGTGCACTCAGGGGGGAGGGGGTCCCTCAGCCCGGCCTGTGCCCTCTCGCAGTCTGGGACCCCTCGGGAGATAACGACCTGCTGGCTTAGGCCTGCTCCGGGTGGCAGAGGGCAGGCCCAATCCCTAGGTGCAGCCCCTGGTCGGGCTCAGAGCAGGGCCGATTGTGGAGTTGGAGCGCCGCCCCCTGTCATGCACAGAGCAGGGAGATTGGGAGGTTGTGATGCCACCCTCAGTCACGCTCAGGGTAGGGCCGATTGGGGGGTTGGGGCACCGCCCCCTGTCACACTCAAGGCAGGGTCGATGGGGAGGTTGCGGCGCCACCCCCTGTCACGCGCAGAGCAGGGCCCATCAGGGGGTTGGGGAGCTCCCCCCTGTCATGCACAGAGCAGGGCCCATCAGGGGGTTGGGGAGCTCCTCCCTGTCATGCACAGAGCAGGGCCCATCAGGGGGTTGGGGAGCTCCCCCCTGTCATGCACAGAGCAGGGCCCATCAGGGGGTTGAGGAGCTCCCCCCTGTCACTCACAGTAGGGCCGATAGGGGAGTTGGGGCAACGCCCCCTGCCACACACAGAGCAGGGCCGATCAGGGGGTTGGGGCACCGCCACTGTCACACTGAGGGCAGGGCCGATGGGGAGGTTATGGCTCTACCCCATCACACACAGAGCAGGGCCTGGCGGGGGCGGGGGGGGGGGGTTGGGGCGCCGCCCTCTATCACCCACAGAGCAGGGCCGATAAGGTGGTTGGGGCGCCGCCACTCTCACACTCAGGGCAGGGCCAATGGGGAGGTTATGGCTCTACCCCATCACACACAGAGCAGGGCCTGGCGGGGGCGGGGGGAGGGTTGGGGCGCCGCCCTCTATCACCCACAGAGCAGGGCCGATAAGGTGGTTGGGGCGCCGCCACTCTCACACTCAGGGCAGGGCCGATGGGGAGGTTATGGCTCTACCCCGTCACACACAGAGCAGGGCCCGTGGGGTGGGGGTTTGGGCGCTGCACCCTGTCACACACAGAGCTGCAGGGCGATCAGGGGGTTGGGGAGCTCCCCCCTATCAGGCACAGAGCAGGGCCGATCAGGGGGTTGGGCGCCTTCCCCTGTCAGGAACAGAGCAGGGCGGATAGGGAGGTTGTGGCCCCGCTCCCTGTCACAGAGCTGCAGGGCGATCAGGGGGTTTGGGTGCTGCCCCCTGTCACACTGATCCCAGTGCTGGGAGGCATATTACCCTTTTAATATATAGAATAGAGGCCTGGTGCATGGGTGGGGGCTGGCTGGTTTGCCCTGAAGGGTGTCCTGGATCAGGGTGGGGGTCCCCACTGGGGTGCCTGGCCAGCCTGGATGAGGGGATGATGGCTGTTTGCAGCTGGTCACACACTCTTCAGGGTGGGGGTCCCCACTGGGGTGCCTGGCCAGTCTGGGTGAGGGGCTGAGGGCTGTTTTCAGGCTGGGACTGAATCTCCCAACTGCTCCTTTTTTTCTTTTTCTTTTTTTATTCTGGGCCAGCTTTATCCTGGCTCCAGCTCTGAGGCTTCAGCTGCTGAAAGCAGGTATCTGGTTTGTTTAGGTTCTGTATTCGAAACTCTGTATCAACTCCAGCTCTGAGATCCCGGCCGGCTGAAAGCTGGTTTCTGGGATTTTGTTTAGCTTCTATATTTGTTACAATGTTTCTTAAACTGCAAGCTCAGAGTCCTGCAGCGGCAGGCGGGGAACGTTGCAGTCCTCCGTCACTGAAGCAAGCAAGCCTCATGTTCAGTTTAAGCTGCCTGGCTGCCGGCCGCCATCTTGGCTGGCAGTTAATTTGCATATCGCCCTGATTAGCCAATGGGAAGGGTAGTGGTCGTACGCCAATTACCATGTTTCTCTTTTATTAGATAGGATTGTAAATTTTCGGAAAAGCATGAAAATCCTTGGAGTACTAATACCTCAGAAATGATTTTGGTTAACATTTTAGTGTATATAGGGCTTGGGTAATTGTGTGGTGTTTTTTTTTGTTTGTTGTTTTGGTTTTTCTTTATAAAATTGTATTCATACTTTATATTAATCTATATAACTTATTTTTAAAATTTTCTTTTTTAAACTACAGTTTACTCTCAAGCTTAGTTTGTATTAGCTTCAGGTATACAACATAGTGGTTAGAAATTATATACTGTACAAAGTTTTCCCCCTGGTATTTTTAGTACGCACCTGGCACCGTACATAGTTATAACAATACTAGAGGCCCGGTGCATGGATTCGTGCACTGGTGGAGTCCCTCGGCCTGGCCTGTGCCCTCTCACAATCTGGGACCCCTCAGGGATGTCAAAGAGACGGTTTCAGCCCGATCCCCGCAGGCCAGGCCAAGGGACCCCACCAGTACACAAATCTGTGCACCAGGCCTCTAGTATGCATATAAGATCTTTGCTTAATCTCTTCCCACCTTCTTCCATCCCCCTTCCCTCTGAGATTCATCAGTCTGTTCCATGTTTCCATGCCTGTGGTTTCCACTTCGGCGTTGAACATCTGCCCCTGGTGGTCATTGCACGTCATAGCTACCAGTCGGGGGTCACTTAGGCTTTTATATATATAATTTTTTGTGATCTGTTTTTTTCACTTAGTAAAATCTTGGACATTTTCCTATATCATAGAATACTCTTTCAATGTCTTTTCTCTCTTTTTTTGGCAATGTCATTCTTAATGGTGTATATTCCTTCATAGGAATGTGCCACCATTCAACATTAAAACTGTTTTCAATTTTGAACTACTACAAGTTATGTTGCAGTAAAGATCCTTGCATATAAATCTTTCCATTTATTGCTAACTTTTTCCTTAGGCTAAATTTTCAGAAATTCTAACTCAGATTTTGAGCCCACAGGTCTGGATAAGTGAGGTTTACTGATATATACTGCCACATTGAAAACACTATTTTAGAAAAATAAAGTAGATGTAGTGAGCAACATGGCATGGATGAAAGGTCCTGTGGGAAGCAATTCAATCTAGTGCTGAAGAATTCCTGGACCCAACAGCTGTGGTTCAAATCCTGGCTGTGCTTGGTGTACGATAAACTCATCTCTGTGTAATGAGTTAATTAATATGAAGCAATCAGAGTAGTGCTTGGCACAGAATAACTCACATCCCTGAGTTGCTGTTAGTAATATTATGATGATAACTTAAGTTGGAAGTGATAAGAGCCTGTATTCAGTGACTGAGAGCAAACATGCAGAGATAAGAAATCTTTGACAAATCAGTAGGACTCAGGGACTGATGGGCTGTATAGGACAAGGGAGAACAAAAAGTAACAAATGAGTGAAAGGTTTTAACCCTCAGTGACCCAGAAGAGTGGATCTCTCCGTGGTGGGGGTGGCTCTGGGCATACAGAAGTTCACGCCCTGGGAGAGGGACACAGGCCGTTGGTGCCTGTAGGTTACAGGGTGGAGACTGAGGAAGGCTCTGTCAGTCTGGGAATGATCACAAGTGACCTGTCAAGACAGAAGTGAATGGACTCCCAGGAAAAGTGGGGGCTGGGAGAGCAAGGCTCAGGATCCTGGGCTGCTGGAGGTAAGTGGCGATAGGAGTGGCAGGAAGGAAAACCACCCAGCCTTGGAGACCGAGAAGATGCCCTTGCAGAGGTGGACAGGGAATCGAGTTGTGGGTCCCATGGAAACATAAATGTCACAAAGGAGAGGGTGCTCAGCAGTGCCGAGTGGCAGAGTTCAGACGTGATGGGAAATAAAAGCCATGACTAATTGTAGTTACTCAATTGAAGGTAAAGAGTTTGAACATTCTTTGGGTAGGTTATGAGAGTTCTTTTTGTTGATTTTTTCTTCTAGCTTTTTAAACGTTCCTTGTGAATTTAGTCATCAGGTTTTCTTGGTCTTTTTCAAACACTACTTACAATGCTTTTTCACTATATAAGTTACATTATAAGAAAACTTGCACCGCAGTCAGTCATCCAACTTGCCTTCTAAACAAATCTTTATTTCTCCATCATATCATCTTCAGCACAGTTGCTTAAGCATTTGGTTCATGTAACCATTAAAAACACATGAACAAAAATGCTGTAAAAATAACAAGACTGCAATTTTTTTATGCAGTAATCACTTGCCAAGTCTCCCCTTTGAAACTGAAGCCATCTTTGTGTCATTGAAGTATAGTAGAATGATCCATAAACAAGATTTCTGTTGGGTTTATATAATAAAACAGATGAAATCATTTTAAGCAGAATGTTAAAAGCATTTACTTCCTAATTCAGACCAAGCTTGGTCCAAAAAATATCCATCATGGATCCAAAATTTAAAAGGACAAAACAAAACGGAGTGTTTTTTGATTCCCAATTCATTTGCTATGTAAACCTGGAAAGACTTTTTCAGATATAAAAACTCAATCACTAATGCAAATCATCTTATTCTCTCCCACTCTGTGCGAGTGGTTTTCCCATGACCATTTTCACGCTTACATGTTAAGGCTTAGCTTATTGCCACTCACTTATCACCTTCTAACTTTATACGTAACACTAACTGGAACTGGCTACCAGACTTCTTGTTCCTCGTTACCTGCCTATTGCTGTTTCCCATCACCTTTAAAGTGCACTTTGCTTTGTCTTGATTTTGAATTTAGTTTGAAATATAATTTTCCTTTGGGTCTGGGTGTATCTGACTTTGCATTAAATCATCCTGAGGTTGACTCCCCCCAGAAACATGTGGTTGGATAATTTCTAAGTATCTTTGTTAGATTCAGCTTTTAAACTGTGTTTTGTTTTTCTCTCTCCTGTTTTCTATTATTTCTTGGGTGCCCAGCACAGCACTGATCCCAGATGGATTCTTTATAAAGGCTGTTTGACAACAATTTGAAGGAGGGAGTCAGGAGATCCTTTTTTTCCCCCTCTTGCCTACAGCTGCTCTCAATATGGCTCATCGTGACTGAAAGGAAATGAATAAAGATGAGTTATCTGAACTGAATATCAGCCACAGAGCAGAAGCAATTCATACTCCTCAACCCATCCACGAATTCAGTAGGGAGAAGGAAGTCGTTGCCGTCATTTATTTATTCATGTATTTTTAATGGTGGCAGGATGGTTTTTTAAATCCTGTACCTTTGAGTAGTGGCCATTTGGAGCATTTGTGAAAAGCCATATGGTTTCCAATGAGATTCCCATCACATTCTGTGCATTTGAAACCATTTATGCTGAGACTCTTGGCACAGCCTGCACTTGGAGCATGAGCAGACCCAGGCAAACGCTGTAGACAAAACTGAAGAACATGCAAATAGCATTGAAGGAAATGTTAGTGGTTTGACTTGCCATTTTTGGATCGGCCTTCATCTGGATGAGACAACCTATGTTTTATTTTAAGCAGCTATCATTTCCATATTTTGTGCATTACATATCTCCAGTGATTAATTCCCTACCCTTGTAACTTAGATATCTTAAATGCTTAAACGCATTTCCATCAGAGAAATATGTGGAGAGTTTTGAATTTGGGTCCAGGTTAGGAGGGAGGATAAGATTCATCAGAGAAGTTGCTGAGTCACACGTTTAATGTTTTCTCTGTACGAAGAAAAGATGTGTGTGAGTATGAAAGGCAATTTCTAACTAAAATGATCTCATGCCCCCTGAGTTGGGAATATAAGCACCTAAACTCTAGCCACAATCAGCTTTTTTAAAAATATTGATTTGAGAGAGAGAGAGAGAGAGAGAGAGAGAGAGAGAGAGATTTGTTGTTCCACTTATTTATACATTTATTGGTTGATTCTTGTATGTGCCCTGATCAGGGATTGAACCCACAACCTTGGCTTCTTGGGATGATGCTCTAACCAACTGAGCTACCCAGCTAGGGCCTGGCCACAATCAGCTTTTATCCATGACAAGCACGAGGCTCACTGTGGCTTGTCCTGCAGAAGACACATAGTGCTTCTAGTTGTATTTCTGATTCTTACAGACCTTGGCTCAAACTCAAGCAACATCATTTTCTTTTTTCTTTCTTTTTATTTATTTTTTTATTTTTTATTTTTTGCTAACTGGGTATCCATGGGCAAGTCCCTAACTCTCTCAGAGATTTGTTTTGTTTTCTTCACTTCTAAGTATGGATAATAGCACTTGTCTTACAAAGCTGTCAGAGAATTCACTGAGAATGGAGGGATGTCAGATGCCTCATGCTACCTGAGAGGCATGAAGGCATTGTGGCATGGCCATCGGGAGTTTTGCTTCCAAAGTCAGCTGTCCAGGTTCCACATTTACTAATTCTGTGGCCCCTGGGACAGAGCCCCCATTTCCCCATCTAGACAGCGATAATAATCCTCTTCATATCTCATAGGCTTGTGATGAGAAGTGACTGAGACGATCCATGTAAGTCCTTAGATCAGTATGTACCTGGCACATGGAAAGTGCTCAGTTCTCCCCCATATGATGGGTATTAATGGCTGTGATTCCCAGCATATCATGAACAAACACCCAGTAGCAGCTGCTACCCCTATCATCCGAAAGTAATCCAACGTGCGGTCCACCTCACAGTGAGCACTCTTGATTAGGTGCTGCTGGCTGTCGCACTGGAGTGCCTTATGCCCACAGAAGCATCCAGAGTGGCTCTTACCATCTGGGAGGCTTTTGTTCTTCTGCAAAGCCATGGTGAGTTCCACAGCTCCCAGGAAACGCCCTTTACTTCTCATGATCGCCATTTGCCAAACAGACATTTTTGACATCCAGTTAGGCTATGGCCCTTCCAGACTTGTTACATGGAGTTGATCACCACTTACATAGCAATAGAATAGGAAACATTCTCTAATTCCTGAGCAGTTTTCTCTGAAAAGTAATGTGTCCTTTCCAAGATAAATCACATTATATTACAAATTGCTGCAGAAAAGGAGAACGCTGAGAGGCCATTCCAAGACAAGTGTATGAGTGAGTGAACCTTCTGCCCTGACAAATGGGCAAAGGGTTGACTGATGGGCAAAGGGTTGATATCTTTCTCCAGCTTAGATATAGTCAGGTCATGGGGTGGGGGGTTGCAGGGGGATTGGCAGGTGGGGAATGGAGGTATATTTAACGTCCTGGCTATCTTGAAGTAACTCAGTAAAATTATATCCTTAAACTTCAGGACTCCAAAAGAGAATGGAAATTATGTTACATTTTCAATGATGTGCTTTTCCCAGGAGTAGAAAAACTTTTAATATCTGTGAACACTTCCTTTAATACCCAATAAATGTGATATGCTGCTGATGGGGGGAAAACGCCGATTTCAATTTTGTGCTTCATGGTAATAGAACAATATGGAGTTAATATTGCAGTAACTAGACTCTAAAAGTACCCTTCTAATGAAAAACAGCACTGTTTGGGCAATATTTTCTGGCTTTTTTATATTTCCTTTAACTGGAAACAGAGAAAATGCTGGCTTGGTGTCATGACTACGGGATACTGTGTTTTCTAACTAAAAACAAATTGTGGAGACGGCTTTGCCAAGAACAATGAAGGTGGTTAGAAGGTATGGAAGGGAGGATTTCTGGGGCTCATATCTAACAGCGTCACAGCCATAGATTGGTTTGCCAGCTAAAGGACTCAGTGTGGTGATGGTAGTGTCTGCTGTTATTTTCTAAGATACAGTCACTTACCCTCCTTTCTGCCCAATGCCTCAGTGGTGAAGAAGAGAGCATTCTGTAGAAATGAGTATCTTACCATTATAAAAATCATGAACAGTTCTTTCGCTTAAAGTTGTAGAACCTACCAACAGTGTTAAGTGAGGACTTAGTGTATTTTGGTTCTAGGTAGCAGCACAAGCTGTTTCTGTGATGAGCTAATCCTAACACGGCTGTGGAGGGAAGGGACCAACTGATGTAATCTTATTCGTTATTTTAATTATGATATCCTTGTTAATACATCCTTGCCTTTACTCTTTCAAAACAGTTTGAGGCAGACAGCATGTATTTACTAAATAAAACCAATGAGCCTAAGATGACTCTTAAAATCTAAGATATGATTGCAAAATAAATAAACCGAATAGTAAAACAGCAAAGCTATAGACACTGCTAAATTCTTCTTGGTATCCAACACATAGCGAGAACATAATAAATAAAATATTAGTCTTAGTTTTTCCATCAATTTGTGAGTCAATAGTTTCTATTAACAGTTCATAAAATGGCATGTCAACATGAAATATAAGTACCTTTTTATATAAGACTAAAGTAATAAAATCTCTACAAAATTTGAAAAAGCAAATTAGCTATTCTGCCTTTGCCCAGCTTGATACTTTTAAAGATTAACTTTTCTCTTGGTATCTCAAATGGTTGTTATTTTTTAAAATCTCGTGAGAGAGAGGCACAGGAAAGAGAACCATCACTGCCTTCTTTGACGGCACACGAGCGGCATTAGCATGGACAGACTTATTGGAAAACCCTCAATGGACTTTATAACATATGGAAACATTAGATGATACATCTGTATCCTGATAAAATGGTCTTTCCTTCAGAAGAGCGTCTTCTTAAAGCAATCCAACAAACACATCCAAAAACCTCTGTTCAGATTCCATATTTACAAGTTGACCTCATTCATTCAGTCATTCATGCGTGTTTATTGATTGCCTCTTGTATGTATAAGAAATTTTACTAATTTTAATGGCCTCTGAGCACCAGTTTCTCCAAAAATATTCCTAGTAATCACTTAAGCTTTGTGTTTTAGGGAAGTGGGTTTTTGTTTTTTTCTGTTTCATTCATACATTTAAATTCCTATCGCTCTCAGGGAAGACTTTGGAGAACAGGTAGAAAGACCTTTTTTGGAGAGGAATGGGTAGGTAAGAGTCTAAGAAGTCCAATCTTAGAGTGGCCCTGGGAAGGTACCAGATGAGGAACAAATGTGAGGAATGAATGGAACGAGGTTGCCAAGAACTGGGCTGGAAGGTGGAGGGCCAAAGAACCAGAGATCAAGGGCATGCATAGGACTAGGGTAGTGACCAAGAAGAGCAAAGGCCCCAGGATCAGACTAACAGGGTCAAATCTCAGCCGTGCCACTTACTGACGGTAATCTGGAGACTTACCCTTTCTACACCTCCAGTTTCTCATGTCTAAAATGGAGAAAATAATAGCAGTAATAAAAATTGCATCTATCTCAGAGTGTCGTTGTGAGGATTAAATCGAGTTAATACATATAAAGTACTTAGAATAATATCAGGCACATAGTAAATGAACAACATATTTTAGCCACAATTATTGCAGTTATAGGCCCTCTCAGAGAAGGGGCAAGTCGTCAGGGAGGACAGCCCTAGTTTGGATGTGTGGTGTAGTCAAAACCATTCCGGACTCCTTCCTCTCGGAAATGTTGTGCATGCAATCATACAAATTGTACATTTACTGAACTTACATAATTATTCCTCATTTTTATCTCTGTCTTCAAAAAACCAAATATATGTGCATGCTCCTTAAACTGGGGTCTGTGTGACTCATTCACACTGCTCCCAGTAGTGATGGCAGGAATTTTCCTCCTGACCAGCTAGATATTTGGTCAGGTTTTATAAATGTGTTGAACAAGCCTACGATAGCAGGTAAAAGCAGCAAAGAAGATCTTCTAGCTAGAATGTAAGGATATTCTCTCTTCGGACTGATCAAGTTCTTTCTGTGTCTTGCTGGTTAAAGCAGTCTTGAATGAATTGGTGCAGAGAAGTGCCCAGGTCCCTTAGAAGCCACTGTAAGGTTTTACAAAGATGCTGGTGATTTTGCATGTAAGCATTCCTAATAATAGGCCACGGGTTTTAAATTGGGAAGTTTGGGCCCAAGGGGAAAATGACACTGCGGTTATTCTGAATTATTGAAGAATGACATGGTCCATCTAAGAAACATTTTAGGTGGAGTTTGCAACTTTAAGTGCACAAACTACTTGTTGTTATAACCACTTTAGATAAGAAAATGTATAGGGAATTGTTAAGGCTTTGGGATCCCAAAGTATGGGCTTGAGTCTTGCATATAACACTTACTAGTTGTATGATCATATTGTATTTATATTGTCTAAGTCTCAGTTCCCTCATTTGGGAAGTGTCAACATTCAGAGCATCCACCTCATAAGGAAGCTACAAGGATAGATTGCTAGAAGTGGCAGATGGCATACAATGTTATCTACATAGCAGAACACTGGAAACACTGAAAGTCCAATAGGTGAATGGTTGAATCAATTATGGTGTAGCCACATGATGTTCATTCACTTAACTACTATTCCTTCACTGATATCAAAGTAATTACAGCCAGCTCAGATCCAGAACTATGAGGAAGTCTTAACTTCATGGAGTGAAAACAATAATTATAATTACTAATATTTATATAGTGCTTATATGCCAGGTCCTTATATATGCCAGGTCCTTATAAGTACTCATTCAATCCTCAGAACCACTCTACGAGAAAGGCTGTTATTATCTATACCCACTTTACAGATGAGGCTAGATTAAGAAACATGTCCAGCCAGTAAGTGGCCAGGCCAGAGTCAGGGTAAAGGGACAGGGGACTTGATGTGCAGTTAGGAAGTAGAATGGGCTAAAGATGCCTCTTCCAAGTGTCATCTAGCCCCTTAGGATTTCCCAGACAAATGTAGAAAGACTTGGTTAGGTTGCAGATGAACGAAAGGCACCGTTATTACAGTGTTGGCATTGTAGCAGCTGGCTTGACATGCAGATGGACACTGCTATATTCGGTGTAGAAAGCCCTTCCAGTATCAAGACTGGCAGCCAATGACTCTGCAAGCTCAGTATCCAATTGCAGACCATTTTCTGCCTGCCTGCTCGACACTGCCTGCCTTTATGGAACACAAACTGTGACGTACTGAAGGAATCGAAGATAAATTTATAAAACATCATGTCAAGCTCTTTCTAGTCCCAGTACCCCCTGGTGATCCAAGGTTGGGGTCTAAAAAATAGAACAGAACAGAGAAGAGACAGCAAACACCAACTTACCATAGATATATGTAAAGTGAAGGAGATATTTTTGTTTAAAAGAGAGACAGCTGAGAAGGAGTTATTTGATCCCTGCTGCTTGAGGGATAGTAGGGAAAGAGGTATTTTTGTGATCGCTCTTCAGCATTCCCTATGCTGCTTGGCTCACACACTCACAACACAAACCAAGCTCTAATAATACATTGCAACCAACCACAGAGATGTTGCAAGCATTATGCACAGTAGTGTCTAACATTCAGCTCCCTTTTGATTGCTTCCAGACCTGTGACATTTAGATTGCTGCACATTTCTTCTAACCTCAGAGAACTCACAGTCAACATCTAATAATCATGAGCTGACATAGCACCTCTAAGGAATTGGTTGTGTTTAACTGTGTTTCATCACCTTTAGGGTGGTAGGGTGAATGAGCACCATATTAGGAGTCCAAAGACATGGGTTTGGGACTAAACCTAACCTTGTCACCCACTAGCTGTGACCTCGAGTATGTCACAATCTCAATGAGGCTTCTGGTCCCCTTTCTGTAAAATAAGGATAGAGTTTTGGGTCTGGAGAAGCAGATCAACTCTAATATTCTGTGTGAGGTCATCAGTGAGTTTTGGCTCAAAACAAGTTCAAAAGGGAATAGTGTCCACATTCCTCTGAGTAGAATGAGCAGGAAGACCGAGAATGTGGACGTTCCAGATGCTTGTCATGTTAACCCATCCACTGGGGATGGCTCAGAGTTCCCAAAGTAAGTCACACACCCCTTTTCTAAAAGGAAAAGCCAGAATGTTAGCGTGCATTGAATGTTTTATTTTTTTAATCTAATTTTGAATTACAGTTTACATTCAATATTATTTTAGGTTAGTTTCAGGTGTACAGATTAGTGTTTAGACCAGCCGTGGGCAAACTACGGCCCGATCCGGCCCGTTTGAAATGAATAAAACTAAAAAAAAAAAAAAAGACCGTACCCTTTTATGTAATGATGTTTACTTTCAATTTATATTAGTTCACACAAACACTCCATTCATGCTTTTGTTCCGGCCCTCCGGTCCAGTTTAAGAACCCATTGTGGCCCTCGAGTCAAAAAGTTTGCCCACCCCTGGTTTAGACAATCATATACTTTACAAAGTGATCTCCCCACTATTTTAAGTACCCACCAGGCACCATACACAGGTATTACAATATTATTGACTATACTAGTATAGTCCTTATGGTGTATTTTATATCCCCTTGATTATTTTGTAACTACCAATTAATACTTCTCAATCCCTTCACCTTTTTCACCCAGTCCCTCAACTCCTTCCCCCTGGCAACCATCAATCTGTTCTCTGTATTTATGAGACTCAATTTTTGTTTGTTTGTTTATTTTGATCTTTAGATTCCACATATACCTGAAATCATATGGTATTTGTCTTTCTCTGTCTGACTTATTTCACTTATCTTAGTACCTGCTAGGACTGTCCATGCTCTCACAAATGGTAAGATTTCATTCTTCTTTATGGCCAGGCAATACTCCATTGTATATATGTACCATGGCTTTTTCATCCACTCGTCTATTGATGGCCACTGGGTTGCTTCCATATCTTGGCTATTGTAAAATAATGCTGCAATAAACGTAGGGGTGCATCTGTTCTCTCAAGGTAGTGTTCTCAATGTCAAATGCCTCTGCATTGTTTTTATTTTTAAAGTTCTCTATGGCATCTTCACTATCAATCAGTGCATTATTGGGAAATATAAACATGAGTGTGTGTTTTTTATCTCACCTAAGTCTTCACTATACTAAATTTTATTCCATTACAGCATGCTTGAAATTTTGTGGGTTTGTAGGTTAGGTGAGCAGAGCATACTTTTTGAGCAAACTAATGTAAGGTGAAAGAGTAGTTCTGAGTGTTTTCCTCACTTGTATTTGTGGATGCCCTTCACTGTTAACTCTACCAGCCCCACAAATCACTAATTGACTGTTTGCAACTGCCCGTTTGCCTCCTAAGGAGGCAATGTGTTAACTGACAGCCTTCTGTGTAGAAGGCCTCATGCAGAGACTCATGAAATGCGTATCTGGATTGATTTTTTTTTTTTTTCACAAAAGTCTAACAAATTCATGGAGTCAAGTCTTAGGAAAGGAAATGTTTGGTAGCTTGAGCCTGCTGCCCATACAGGCTCTGTGTGTCTGCTGTGAAAGACCAATATCATCCCAGCGGACCTGGCCTAGTTGAACATAAATACACCATTGAGGAGCAACTAGCTTCAGAATTAATGAAATTTATAAATAAATAGGATGGCCTTGCAAAGAGGCTACACTTGAAGTGCCTCTTAATTAATTTTTAAAGCAATGCAGGAGCCTGTGTCTGCCCTACTGGTGGTAAAATCTGTGAAATGAAATCGTTGTGTGGAAGGCAGTGGGATTGTTCACATTTTGAAAGACGGGAAAATGAATTTAACCCAGACACAGCCTTTGGTAGGGTGCTGACCCAGCCTAGGAGCTGGAAGTAAAGTGGTGTTTTCCCCGTTTATTTATAAGTTTGTGTACTATGTTTGAAAGTGCATCTGAATTTCAGGTTTTGTTCACGGAGTTTTACTCACTGGTTTCACTGACCTGTCCCAACAGCTCAGCTCCATCTACATCTGAATTGATTACTTATTAAAATTTAGAGAGCTGGGTGGCCTCTCTGCTCCTGGACCTGCTGATGAAACTAATTAAAGAATCAATCACCAATGAGGGCATCAATCCCCAAGGGCTGGAAGGAGAGCATCCAGATCCCCACTCCACTTGAGAATATTATCTGGAAAAGAGGAATGTTTTTCAGTTCTTGCTCACCTAAGCTGAATTTTGAGATGTAACCATAAAAGCTGAGGCTGAGAATTATAATTAGGTCCTTATTATAGACAAATTATACAGTGCCTCTTGATTTCTTATTTTAAATTCCCCTAGAAGGTCACTGGATACAAAGACAATCTCTGAGCTTATTGAAGGGAAAGCTACAAAGCTGTTACATGCAGCTGTATATGTGCCTATTTGTATTTCACACTCTCTATTGTCACCGAATAACAGACAAAATAGAATTCAATCTAAGACTTTCTTTACTGTCTTTTAAATATTTTTTTTCAAGGACGTATTTCCAAACAATAATGAAAAATATTTCTAATTTTTTTTAATCTTTAAATTCTTTAAAAATATTTCTAATTTTAAAAAAAGACAAAGGTCCCCACATTTGCCTAATTATATGGTCTTTTCTGCATTCGCTGTGGCAAATGTTAGGAGTAAATTTCATGTGGCAGTTCACCTGCGTGAATGTAGACATAAGACCATAAGTATCTTTGCAAGTAACTACCCCGCTGATTGCTATGATGTAGACAAGACCATGGCTCCAGCGTGAACCCCGTCTCAATGCCATGCTGCATTTTGAGCTATTTTCTAGGTGACTCAGTAGGTCTCAACCTGGTGTCTCAGTTTTGGGTTCCAAATCAGCCAACACCATGACGTTGCCCTCAGACAATGTGGACTTTGGGCCCCTCTGACACAGAGAGGTGGTACAGCGTGGTAAAGGCCAGACTGCCTGTGTGTGAATCCTGGGTCTGCCACTTGGTTGCTGTGCAAAATCACTTAACTTTAGGGGAATATAAATTCTGATGTTAAAAAACATGTAAAGAGTGACGCCTAATTCATACAGTATGAAATGAAGTTGCTTTTTGGTAGAAGGTAATTGTTCACATTTTACAAGATTAGAAAATGTATTTAACACAAAAGGAAATCATAATGCAGGACCTAATATTTTTGTGTAAGATGGTGATCACCCTAAAATCTGATCATTGGGGCCACTTTATATATGGTTATGTAAATTAAATAAATTAACTTTGTGGAGTGGTTAGAACAGTATCTGGCACATGATCAACATTTTGCTAGTGTTAGCTATTAATAAATGTGGGTGTGTCCTTATCACAGTTAAAGAGCCCCTTGCAGAACTCATAATTAAGAAATATGAAATACTAAAAAAAATTATTTAAGCTTTTCAAAATTATACTTGTCAGGCATGGTGCTCGTTACCTTATGTCCCTTATCTCGTTAAAGACTACATGATTCCTTGAGGAACATATGTTTTGCTTTGTTAAAAGAATTAAACAAATATAAAAGGAATATGTTGACTGACTATCCATTGATAAAAGTTACATTTCATTTCTTAACTATTTCTTAAATACCACACATAATATCATCATGCCGCATTCTTGTCAACTTTTTAAAAGTTCTTTCTCATGTAAGAGTTCATTTTTTTTTTTTTTGTCTAACCATTTGGGGAGGTAGTTAGGTCAGGAACAAATAAGACATTATTATTTCCAATTTTTAAATAAGAACACTGAAGGTGTATGCAACCGAAGTGAAGTGACCATTCAAGATCATCAAACAAGTTCATGGTCCAAGGCCACAACCACAATCCAGCCTCAGCCCCTTGACTGTGCCGGGCTGTGGACCCTATCTTCCTCATCACGCATCTGCTGAATAGTCATTTCCAAGAACTGAATAAAGCCATCAGCTTTGCATGATTTCCAAGGCTATTGATTGTGCCCCTAATCTTCGTTCATCTTGTGGATAATAAATCCATCCATTTTAAAGACAAGAAGAATTCGGTGTTCAGCTGTGGTCTGCTACACACATGTCCACTTTTCTTACATTTTCTTTGAACAGCACACAGTAAAATCTATTGTACAGCTCACCGGCGTGATATCGCTTTGATAGACACTGAGTGACCTAATATACACACTCCAGTGTACTCTAATCTGTGGTCTCCCAGCTCCCACTCGGCAGGAATTCTGAGATGTTGATGGAACCCCGTGATTTAACAGAGCAGCCGGGCTGCCCTTTCACCCCTCACACTGGTTCTGACAGCTGCCTGCCATGTGTAGAGAAAACCTCACAGGCTGAAACCCTGTCACAGAGTAAAGGTCCTTGAATAAACATACAAGCAGGACCATGCTAGTAGTCTCAATTAATTTTTTAAACTGAATTTGTAGTGGGGAAATTTTACAGCTGAAAATCCCCAAAGTGTGCCAAGTGCCTTCTCTCTTCAAAAATAAAATAGCACACACACAGTAAGCCTGGTCTTGTCCACACTTAACTGAGTAACCTGTCTTTTTCAAATGGATGAAGCCGTTGACGAACACCCAGATTTTTCTACTTGGAAACAGTACCAGGCCTGCAAGAAACCATGTGCAGCATCTCCTGGGTTGGTTAGGAAACTCACTGTGTGTTTAAGCGGTCACTTTAATCCAACTGCCTCTTTACTTTTATCAGAATATTCTTCAGGTAGAAAAGAAAGGAAGGAGGCTTTAGGCACGATGGCTCCCGTCCTAAATATAAAGTTGGTTTAAAAAAAAAAAATCCCTATCGGCCCAAATAGCATTGTGCTTTATAATTCGTTCTTTTCACATACAGTTATCCTGGCTAATGTTTTCCTGCTGAGCTGCCATCATCTTTTGTCAAGCTGTCAGGGTATTAAATTGATGTCCCTTCCACATTTGGATAGAGGTCATTATCCTGTTGCCTGGTTGCATTGCCTCTGCTGAGCAGGTTAACTGCTGAGGCCTTTCATCTAGATAAATGTTTCGCCAGCACTTTTGCTCTGCAATGACATGAGCTGTTCCTCAGAGGTCAAATCGTGATTCTATGATAACTTGTTCCCTGTGCATTCACAGAGAGGGAGGGGGCTGGAGCTCAAACTTCATCATGGGCCTAAAAATAATGGTAAATGCTCATTTTAGCATCTTTCTCCCCAGAATACTGGATTTGGTGCTCTTTTAAAAATATGTACTTATGGCTAGAAGAGGGTCAATAAGGGGGGGGGGGAGGAGGACATATGTAACACTTTCAACGATAAAGATTTAAAAATAAATACATACATACTTATGTATTAATTTTATATGCAAAGAAAAATCTTTGCTTTTAAGTAGTTTATTGTTTCAGCATCATGAAAGATTCCACTGTGTCAGAATCTATCCTTTAGTTCTGAAAACGGCAGAAATTAATGTGTGTGTACTATACAATGTGCATTCTAACGTTGCAGGTTTTCTAATGTTAAAATAATATTTAAAGTTGTTTAAAAACCACAATATTAGGAAATGTGGTACTGTCCACATAGGAAGACAGTTGTTAAATGGAGACATACAACTAAATCATTTGACTTTAGTGAAAATTGATTCATTAAAAGTAACTTTAGTTTGCTTTTATTTTATTTTTTATAATGAAGAATATACCCACTAAACAGGGAAACATGATTTTAAGTGATTATATTATAACCAAATAATTTTTATAAAAACCACTTTTTGAGTTCCTGGGTTTCCAACCCAATTTTTTTACTGTGGTAAAATACATGTAATATAAAGCTTATCTTAACTAATTTTAAGTGTACAGTTCAGTGGTATTATATTCAACCATCCATCTCTAGAACTCTTTTTTATAAATATGGTTTTCCAAATGAAGCAGACTTTATTTTCATGACTACCATAGCTAGTGTTGTTATATGAGCTAAAAGATGCTTTCTTGAGTAAATGGAATAAATTTTTAAATAAATCTTTTTTAAAATGCTACTTCATAGTCTCTTTTAACATGGGTAAACAAAGACACATGGAATTAACTTTCTTGGTATGTACTGAATAATTTTAGGCCAAACTGCTTAATTTTAAATCCATGAGTACTGCATTTCTGATTGGATAATATATTTAGTCTTTAAAATATATTTTGTTTTTTAAAAATGCTTACTAGTATTTTCAACAATTGGACTAGAATTTAGATTTTTTTTTTTATTAAGGGTCAGTTATGTGCAGTCCACAAATTTTATCATAAAACAATATTTAAATTATGTCTAGAGTTACCATCTTGTTATTGACCTTGGAGTCAATGAGGCCAAATACACTGATAAATTTTTTATTTATTTATTTATTTATTTATTTATTTATTTATTTATTTATTTATTTAAATATATTTTTATTGATTTCAGAGAGAAAGGGAGAGGGAGAGAGAGAGATAGGAACATCAATGATGCGAATCATTGATTGGCTGTCTCCTGCATGCCCCCTACTGGGAATTGAGCCCAAAGCCTGGCATGTGCCCCTGACCAGAATTGAACAGGACCCTTCAGTCTGCAGGCCAATGTGCTATCCACTGAGCAAAACTGGCTAGGGCTACACTGATAAATTTATTATTCAGTAATATGCGGTAAGTGGTGCAGAAACAAACATGAGCGAGACCGTGAGAGCTGCCGTCAGTGGAAGATTCTTCATTCCCATTCCTATCCATGAATTATATCACCATCAATACAATTGCCCAAACTGAAGAGCTCAGCATCCTCCCTGACTTGCCCTGTCTCTGAACCAGACACTGAGTGAGCCACCAAGACTTGTCAATCCCTTCTAAACTTTATCTCAAAATCCTTTCTCTTCTACACTCCCCTTAGTCTTCTAAGCTTGTCGAGGCCCGCTTTGTCCCTCATCTGCTTCCTAAATTGTTTCTCTGCCCCTTTACTCCTGCCGCTGTCCCTCACCTGCATCCATTTTCCTCATGCTAAGGGGGTTTACCTTCCAAAACACCAGTCTGATCAGGTGCTCTTTGCTTAGAAATGTTCCAGTGGGTTCCATTGGCTAGTGGGTGGAGTAAAAACTACTGAGCCCTACATAATCTGGCCTGATTGGTCTTTCCACCTAAACCGCCACCTATTCCTCCAAACCCACTTAGTGCTCTGGCCCCGGAAATGCTTGGGGTGCTAAACATATTTTTGTTAATTTATATGTGTCTTCCATCTAATTATGAATGCCTAAAAAGCATGGATTACATCTTACTCCTGCAGTTTTCAAACTAGGATGAATGTACCACTCTAAACCCAGACCAGCTGCTTGTCCTTCCCCAATGGCCCTTTCCCCCTTTTACCATAGAAAGCATCCTTGCATCCATCCCAACCTAACCTTGTAAAATTGTCTTGGGCTTTACAAACCTCCAGGTTACAAACAAAGGAATGGATCCCCTTGTAAGTGCCCAGAAAGCCTCCTCTAATCAAAGCATCCAGTCTTATTCTGGTAATAAACACTGTTCTCCCAAAGATGCATTGATTATTTTGGAGAGAAGAGAGGCCACCCTCATCTACCTCACTCAGAAAAGCATTTTCAACAGAAATTTCATTTTATGTTTAATAATTACTTTCAATTTTGTAATATTTTATCACTTTGATCAATTTGCCTTGGGAAATTTTCTGAATTCAAGTTCCTGTGTATATTTATGCTATGGTGTGTTATAGAGTGATAAATAAAGCCATTCTAGGATAAGAATATGTCATACTAGAAGCCCAATGCACGAAATTCGTGCAAGGGGCTCGGCCCTCGCAGCTATGACAGCTTGCCTTGGCCCTCGCAGCCCCACTTTGTCCGGAAGGTTGTCCAGAAGGACTTCTGGAAGGCCATTTGCTGTCTGGTCTAATTAGCATATTATACTTTTATTATTATAAATTAGAATAAAATATTATTAGGGAAATATAATGGAAATAGTACGTAAAGGAAGAAGAAAATGTATGATGTAAAATATTCCACGGTTAAAGAATAATTTATGCATGCACTTTTTCAAAAGGGGGATGGTAGATCAAATATACTTATATTCCACCGAGCCCATTTTAAAGAATCATAAAATCTTTATTTTAAAATGTCAATATTTTCAGTAAGCCAAACATTACATCCTTTGCTACTATTTAAATTTATGATAAAAGTGTCCTATTTCAACGTTAAAATGCACAGAGCACATAGTTTAACTGAAATATTTATGAAGTAGTCAAACAAAAAAGGTTGATGATTATTAAAGTGATCAGATTTCAATCCTAGAAATGCCAAGTAAATGTATAGAATATTTATCCCTTATACCTTAAAAAATGTTGTTGTTAACATTAATTTTAGTGTTATAAATGGATAAGTAGGCAAAATTACTTTCCTCCTAGCTATGCAAACAACTTACATTATCCAAAGACTAATCAGTGGTCACCCAGGACACAGGACTTCTGCAAATCTCGGTAGTTGGGCCTAAGCCAAAGGCCCTTTCTAATCTCCAGTGGGTATAAAATTTACTGGATTTCTTATGTAAGCACATGACTTCTCTTCCCAACTTTATTAATTCCTGTCCTTGCTGCTGATCTAGCACGAAAGAAGCTGGGGCAAGAGTTCAGTGTTCTTATTTGGAGTTGCAACTACATAGTTGAGAAATCAGTGACATCCAACATTGTCATTAAATATACAGCTCTCTAGCCCTGGGTTTTTTTAGTGCACTCAAATACCAGGAGCTGATGGATGTTGGCTTAAGTATGTAATAGGATCCACAATCTTCAGATTCCCCTTGTCAGCTGAGCTGCCAAAGCACAACCACATGATTAACTCCATCAGACATGCCCCTTGAGCAAACTTCATCAACATTTATCATGAAAGATGCTCTGCTAGATGCCTGGAATGCAAAATGCATTCCAAATTCACATAACTCCTGCCTTCAAGGAGTTTACTTTTTGTTGTGATGAAGAGTTTAAATAATAATGCAGTTTATGTTGCAATTATTAAATAGTCATTAACACTTAATGACATATTTAAGTATGCTCTATGCCTATTACTAAGTGAAAGAAGCAGATTGCAAAACAGCTATGTATAGTACAATCCCATTTCACTAACTGAAACATACTCATATATACATAGAAAAAAGACAGAAAAGTATAATTTAAATATTAACAACTAGAGGCCTGATGCATGAAATTCGTGCAATGGTAGGCCTTTGGAGTCCCAGCCGCTGGGGCCCTTGCAGCCCCAGCTGCCTCACAGCCCTGTGGCCCCACCCCTCGCCCACACCTGCCTTGGCCTGATGCTGCCCACATTCGTCACCACACACCCCCGGTATGCCAGTTCTGCGGAGCCCCCCAATTGATAGCCTGCAGAAGGTGGCCTGGGCCTCCCTCTTTGGAGCAATCACAGAGCCCCCTTATTGATCATCCCGCCGGCTGCCCCCTGGTGGTCAGTGCACATCATAGTGACCGGTCGTTCCACTGTTAGGGTCAATTTGCATATTACCCTTTTATTATATAGGATGTTTCTCTCTTGATCAAGTAGAATTATAGATGAGTTTAACTGCTTGTTTGCTCATTTATAACTTCTACAATGAGAGGATCCCTTTGGTAATGAAGCTGTTATCACTGGGCCTGGGGATGATTCTTGATTTGGTATGAGGCTACAGGCTGTGGACAAGAGAATAGACTACAAAGACAAACAAGAGAACCCACTTCTCTTAAGATCATTTTTGGAGGTCAGAGCATAGGTAATCCTACCTGTAGGGAAGGCCAAGCATCCATCGCTCCCTCACATCAACCCAGATTCAGGTCTGTGTTTGGGGGCAACAAATTCCAATCTTGCTGGGAAGCCAGAAAGGATTGGAGATAGGAATGAACCATCCCCTGTGGCCTTGGCCATCCACAGTCTACAGGACTGAGTGCCTGAAGGAGGACCAGTTAGGGTCTATGCATACTGCCCTAGTGCCCCCTTATCTGCAGCCTCTTCCTAGATTGCTCTCATCTATTTCCATTGCTAAAACATATTTTCATGCTTTTGTACTCAGGGGCTTAGGAGGGCAGAGGTTAGTGGAGTGGAGAGAACTTTGTCCCATAGTGAAACCTGGCTCCAGCCCTTACAAGCTCAATCACCTGGCTAGTCCCTTAATGTTTCAGTTTATATCAGTGGGGATTGCACAGCCTGCCATGCCTTCTTTTAGGAGAATTCGAGAGACCAAAAGGGAGGAAAAATGTGGATGGAAAGCACTTTAAGAAAACAAAACAAAAAAAACCTGTACAAATATTAAAATTTGTATTAGAAAACCTAACTTTACATCGAGAGATTACCCAGAGATTCAGTTTTTCTTAACATTTTACCAGCTCCTATTTCTTTGAAAACGTTGAGGAATAAATTTTGCACCAGCGAGGGAAAGCGTGCGTTCATTAGCCCAGTTGAAGTGTAGCTTTCCAGGGCATATCTGTTTACACAAGACAAGTAAACACCAGCTCTGAGATTCACTGCTAACCTCTAAGGCTTAGTTGACTCTAACGGATCTAATCAAGCTACAGGATATATGATTCAAAAGCAGATTGTTTCCATTAATTTTATGAGTAATTTTGTTTTTGTTGGCTGAAAACTAAACCCAGGGCAGGAGTAGTGCACTGTGGAAAGGAGTCTTCTCACAGGATTTAACTCACAGACGTGCCTTACTACATAGTCACATAAGCACGTGTGCTCACAGACCAGCCACTGTGACTCATTGTAGTCAAAGCTGGGTTCTTCTACCCCTACAAGTCAGCTACCCCTCTCAGTTTTTCTCCGCATCTTGGTCCCACAGTAGCTGTAAGTCTCCTTTCATCTGCATTACTATCAGCCTCCAAGATCTGCCCATATTTTTATTTATTTATTTATTTATTTGTTTACTTACTTACTTACTTTTTTTTAGGGAGGAAAGAAGAGGGAGAGAGAAATATCGATTTCTCTCTAATATAAGCATTCATGGATTAATTCTTATATGTGCCCTAACCAGGGATCAAACATGCAACCTTGGCATTGGGACGGACGATGCTCTAACCAATTGAGCAACTGCCAGGGCCAAGACCTGCCATCTTTGCTTTGAACAGTTTCTTGAATGTCTTCCCTCTTCTTCTTTCTCTCACCTCATACCTGTGTTTTTGTATGAGTTTCTTTAGGCTCAACCAATCAGACAACAAACATTTATTGAGTGTTTGCTCTAACCACAGGCTCTCACTTATTCCCCTCTACCCTGAATGATGACACATAATAAGTCTTCCAAAATGCTGCTTGCATCACATCATTGCCCTTCTTAGAGATCTGAAGTGACCCCTTATTTTTTCCACTACGAGTCTAGTCTCTTCTGTTTGAATATCAAGGCCTTTTACACTCTGACTCCATCCTACTAGAATCTACTGAAGTTCCACTTTCTCTACTCAGCCAGATTCTGTGTCCATGTGTTATTTCTTCCTTTTCTCCATACAAGTTCATCGGACACCTGCTATATGCCAGGCACATTGCTAAGCACCTCAGAATAAGATATGGTTCCATCCATTAAAAGCTCTAAAAGTCTAATGTAAGAAATATGTAAGGACTCATATTTGATATGAGTATAATATGATATGATCCAAGTTTTATAAAGGTTTGTATGATGCACTGGGTAAGTTCAGAGAAGCATGTGACTGCTGGTGCCACCTGAGGAGGCAGGCTGATGATTTCATCCAGAAGGGCCAGGGAAATATCAAAATGGGGCCAAGGCCAGACCAATGGAAGGGAAAGCTGAGAGCCAATAGCTGGTGTGCCTACCTAGCATTAAAATCCAGATTTAAATCCCATGAATAGGGATAGAACCTCAAATGAGGAAGGAATCAAGAGTCAGATGGGAGGGGAGTCTGAAGGGGACAAGAGGGTGGGTCCTGGACAATCCTTGAGAGCAATATTAGAATGTGAAGGGCTTGTCTTTATTAAATGGGTATTTGGCTTAAAAGCATGGAATTGGTGGGATGAAGGCAGTAGTGGGAGCCAGCACATGAAAGCATAGTCTTACTAAGGCTTAAGCGCAGACTAGGTGTTGGAAATGGTATGATAGGACAGGAAAGTTGGGGTCAGGTTGAGAAGAGCATGGATTGCCAGCCCTGGGAGCATGGACTTTATCCTGTATGCATTTGGCAGTGTGGCCATCAGAAAGGAGGTTGGCCAGGCAGCAGGGTTGGAACAAGTCATGGGTGAACAATGACTGACTCTCCCAGCCACAAGTTCTAGGAGAAGGGGACATCAACTTAGGAGAAGGGCACATCTTCTAATTTGCGTAAATGCACATATATGTTGCAAATGGTAGCCCCGGTTCTCATATGTATTTTAGGAAAAGGTTTCTAGAAACAAATATTCTTTTGTGGATTTAGTTAATGTTTACTGAGCACTTACTATATCCCACACAACATTCTAGACCCTGGGGACTCAGTAGTAAATAGAAAAATAACATCTCCACCCTCAGAGCCCAGCAAAAGTAAGCGATGGTGCTTGAAATATAAAAACTAATTAAAAAGCTCTTGCCCTTTCCTTATCCAATTCTACCCATCCTTCAGCTCAGTTCCACCACCTTCCCCAGCTATAGCTTTTAGTGATATTTGTCCCCAGAGCTTATACTTTTAAGACATTTTTTAACATTCAGATACTTAACCTTTTTCTGATTACAGAAATAACATATTCAATACACTAATTCAAAAATAATTACATAGTATGAAGAAAATATAGCCCATAACCTCACTAAATACAACCACTTTCCATTAATACATATTCCTCTAATATTTTACTTCTCAATATGTCATTGTCATAATTATCTTCATTTTTATCATTACTTTCTAATTTGATATCATACCTCTTTATCATTTCAATTTGTCACTAGTGCCTTGAATAGATATCATTCCCAAAAAAAATCACAAAATAATTCTATTTGAATATACAATGCACAGCATGAAACATATTTTACTTCTTCCTTCATTTTCTGAACAATTTTCTCTTAAACATAAAGATATTTAGCAAAGCTTTATTTTTTTTTTTAATATATATTTTATTGATTTTTTACAGAGAGGAAGGGAGAGAGATAGAGAGTTAGAAACATCGATGAGAGAGAAACATCGATTAGCTGCCTCCTGCACATCTCCTACTGGGGATGTGCCCGCAACCCAGGTACATGCCCTTGACCGGAATCGAACCTGGGACCTTTCAGTCTGCAGGCTGACACTCTATCCACTGAGCCAAACCGGTTTCGGCTTTAGCAAAGCTTTAAACAATGCTGATTAACCCCAGTGACAAACAGGTCTAGTTTTTCATTGCAATTATCAATTATTAGTATCTCACCAAGCCACAGTTATGGAGTCAGCAGTTATATATCACATCGTGTGTGTGTGTGTTAATTACACAAATAATTAACCAATACATTCTTATTGGAAAGTATCCAAATAACACATAAGACTAGCTAATAAAACTTGAAAGTTTCCACTCTGCAGAAAATCTTGATCTCCTTCCCAAAGGCAACCACTGTTAGCAGCTGGCATATGTCTTTCCAGATCCTTTTGGATATACCTGACATTTCATGCTTATATTTCAAGCATTATCATTACTTGAATTTTACTTATGTGTACTCTCCACCCTTCACTTTCCTTATTGGAATAAAGAATGGCAAGACCAACTACCCCACTAGGATTACTTTGAAGAGTAGGTAAGTTACAGTTTTTATGCAAGTGCCTCTGATTCAAATTAGACATGATTGGCATTATAGCACTCAGGATAGACTGGGTTTTGTTCGTTATGGCGCTAATGCAACAAATGTTTATTTCTTGCTCACACTTTATATCCATTGTGAGTTACTGGGGGGGGCTCTGCTCGGTGGCACGGCTTAACAGGCTGCATCTCCACACATGCTTCCACAGTCACCTTGGCAGGGGGCAGGGACACCGCAAGATGAGTCCTGGCCCTTAAAGCAGTCACATGAAAGTGCATATTTGATTGGTCAGAGCAGCTCCCATGGCCATCCTAACTTCTGAGGAAGGTGGGAAGGACATTCCATCCGAGGTCCAGGAAGCAGAGAGCTGGAAATTAGTGAAGAGAAGAATGACCACCATAGAAATTTTAGCAAACACGAGAGATCACGTAAAGCATTTCCAGGGCAGGGTGAAAAGTCCTTCCTTGTTTTCTTTGATCCCAGAGATATTCAAGAAAGATTTCCAAAGGAGGAAAACAAGTCTAGGGGGACAAAAATGGGAGCCTTGTTGGGTGTCGGGCATGGAAAGGAACGTAGATTGAGAACTTCAATAAGAAAAGGAAGTGAAGGAAGGGAGGGTGTTAAAGTGAAACAGCTGAGCCCCACGTGCGACTAGAAACCAAACCCCACCTTCTAGCCCTGAAGTGGGTTGCAGACCAGAGCCTAGGTAGGCGCTTCCTCGGTATCCTGTGTGCACCATCAGATGTTGGATACTTGCCCCCCACAAAGGACCTCAAAGCCGCTTGGCCCAGTCTTTGTGCTCAGCGGCTGGTAGTGCCCCTGGTGCCTGGCCTCTCTGTCGGCATTTGTGTTTTCGTTTGGGCCTGTGTGCAGCCTGGAGCTCCTTTGCTGTGGAGCACCACTTCCTGATCCAGGGTTGGCAGCACCATGGCCATTGCGTTTCACCAGCCACAAAACAATCATGGCAGGGTTTTCCATCCCTCTATTCCCGCGGTTCTCAGCCTTCTGGCCCTTTAAATGCAGTTCCTCATGTTGTGACCCAACCATAAAATTATTTTCGTGGCTACTTCATAACTGTCATGTTGCTACTGTTATGGATCGTAATGTAAATATCTGATATGCAGGATGGTCTTAGGCGACCCCTGTGAAAGGGTCGTTCGACCGCCAAAGGGGTCGGACCCACAGGTTGAGAACCGCTGCTCTATTCCCTCAGAACCTCTGAAGAGCATCCTGTTTGCTCGGTGCTTAAAACGTAAGGACATGAACCTCCCTTCGTATTTAAAAGGAAGGCATGTCAAATAAAAAAAGCGTAGGCTTCATTATGCCAAGTCCCGTTTTTCCTTAAACTTCTGCTACTTTGGTTTAATTGTAGGATTACAAGTCTACAAGATGCTTAGAATCTTATAGGTTCAGAATTTCTCTTCAGAATATTTCTTCGAAAATATCGACTGACATTCAAATGGTGTAGGTGTGTATATGTGTGTCAGTGTGCTGAGGGAAAGGCAAATCAGGGAAGTGGAAATATGAAGCCTCGAGAAGGGCAAATGAGGAACGGTCTTGTTGCATTTGATCAGGTGGAAACTGGTCAAAACACATGTATATTTTGATTTTGCAACTCTTAGTTTCTTTAATTATTGCTCAAGAGAAGAAATGGTATAAAATTAAGGTGTATAAGAATAAAATTATGTGGATCAGAACTGCAGCAATTCTGTGCAAATTCCCTTCAGCAGGCAGATCAGTGGAAGGAGCAAGGTAGAGGGACAGTTCAGTGTGGTTGCTATGACAACCTTGTGCTGATTGGAATAAGACTGAGGAATCATGATTCATCCCTGACTTTACATTTTCTTTTTCCCTTCTTAACTGGCTCCTGAAGATTTGCAGTCCTTGGAGTCTCGGTGCTATCAAGCCAGGTCACAGAGATACACCATGTAACCAGATGTAGCTGTCCCCTAGCAAGGAAGGCACAAGCAATTCTTGTGGCTGGGATGAACAGGTTATACATGTAAATAAAATGTAGCCAAGGAGATGAAAATGAACAGAATCATCAGAATGCCAAGCTAACAGGCCGAGTTCTGGTACAACACAACTCTGAAAAGACAACCAAAGTAAGACCATAGAAGCCAGATGAATCCATGGAGAGCAGACACAGAAGACCATGACTTGGTCTTCTGATGATAGGAAGAAACACTGTTAATGATAAGAGAAACGAAGCTTTGTTCAGAGAATAGAAATGGAAGTACTTCACTAATAGTTTCAGCTTTCTCAACCATAAAATAAAATACCTGCCTCAGAAAGGATACCTGTGATCCCTTCTGACAAGGTAAATGTGGGTGGGCATATTAAAAACAATCGAAAATTCTTGGCTGATACTGTTTTTATCTCAAAAGGGAAAAGAAGGGTTCAGGGTCATTGGCAAAGCTATGCGAAGCCCTCATAATAATTGTTTTATTCACAACAATAAAATAACAAAGCACATGAAATAAAGTGTTTATGAATGGTATTTAATATAATTAATAAGAATGGGGACTATGGAATTAGTTTCCATTTACCCTTTATCCTGCAAAAATGTGTGTACATCGCTGATGACTCTAATAGAGAAGGAAAGGAGGGAAGAGTAAAGGATCGTGTTTGGGGAAAATAATTTTTGACTCACCTCCTCATACTCTGAGATCATCCACTTAGATTCCTGTCTAGGGATCCTCAGCACCCATTTATGCTTCTCCTCTTGGCAGTTGCCTTCATCAGATAGGATGACCCAGATCCCACCTCTCTTGAGGGAAACATGGTGTATAGACTAGATGAGATTTGGGGGTTTTTTGTGCGTGTTTTGTCTTGGTTGGCTGGTTGTATGTTTATCACTGAGGGAGGGTGTGGGAAATCCCGTAAGCCTTTTCCCTCCTTAGCAGGAGAGTTTTTAGATTGTGCTGCTTGTTAGAAAGGAATTACCTTTAAATACTTCCATGGAAGGTCTTTTCTCTGCAATACGCTCTAAAATTATGGCTGGATGGTGTAAATACTGCTTGATGCTTCAGCATCTGACATGCTCATGCTGAGGTTCTTGACCTGGGTCTATGGGTCTATTCATGGAATTCAGAAGGTGTGTTATCCCACTGAAATTGTATGGAAAAAATCTGCATGTAGTTGTATACATGCAGTGTTCTGGAGAGGATTCCTTGGTTCATCCGATTCTCAAGTTTAGCAGTTACTCAAAAATAGTTAAGAATGACCACAGTCTGAGTGCTCTGTGCCTGTTTTTTCATTGGTAGTTGTATTTATCAGTGTTTTGCCCACTGAGAAATTGGTAAGAGTAGGAAAAAGGAATGATTTTTTTTTTGGTAAGAAAAATATTTTCAGATTCTGAATTAAAACTGATCTCTCCTATTACATAGCAATGTAACATTCTCTCTATAATACTATTAAAAACTCATCAAATGATGCACTTAAAATTTGTGCATTTTAGTCTAAGTAAAGTTTACCCAAAAACATAAATCTACATTAGCCTCTAATTAGTGATATGTATGTTTAGGGATGAAGTGTGCTCATTTCTGCAATTTATTTTGAAATGTCTCAAGATAATAGGATGAATTAATGGATGGATGGAAAGATAGGCAGATGAATAATATGTTACAAAGCAAACATTTCAAAATGTTAATTGAAGAATCTATGTAGTGGGTATATGGATGTTTACTGGATAATTTTTTTGTTTTCCTATATATTTGAAAATTTTAATAAAATGTTGGGGGAATATATTATCATAACATTTAAAGTACGTACAACTGTATATGTCACAGCATACAGAACAGTGTCAAAAGTAGTGAATGGAAGTTGGTTTTATAACTTAATTTATTGAGTCAATTTAGAGGCAATTCTTTAGCGCATAGAAAAAATCTACATATACAGATGCTCCTTGATTTATGATGGGGCTACATCTTGATAAACCCCTCATACGTTGAAAATACCGTAAGTTAAAACTGCATTTAATACACCTAATCTACTCTACTGAATATCATAGCTTGGCCTAGCCTACCTTAAACATGCTTAGAATACTGACATGGGCCTTCAGTTGGGCAAAATCATCTTGCTGCTGCTGCCACCCAGCATCACGACAAAGTATGAATCCAAGTAGTGCTAGCCTGGAAAAGATCAAAATTCACAGTACAGTTTCTACTGAATGTGTGTGGCTTTCACACCATTGTAAATTCAAAAAAAAAATCATAAGTTGAACCATTAATAGTCAGGGACTGTATTCGAATTTCAAGTGCAAAGAACTTATGGTCAAGAGGGATTGCTGTAATATTACTGTACTATAATATTACTTACTCCAGACAGTGACCATGACTGCATATTTTTTCCAGATTGGGTAGTGTTTGCACAGTTTCATTTGGAGGTTGTTCCGCCATAAAGGTCTCCTTGCCATCCATTGCTTTCTAGTCCCTCTAAATATTTCTTTGCTTGATTTCACACCATTAATCTTAGTAATTCCCTTCTGCCCTATCTGCTTCAGATAGGTCTTATCTGAATCGCCCATCTCTAGTATGTTGGCAGTCTTAAGCATACTATATCCCATGGAGCTAAAAAAAGATTTTCTCTGTTCTTTACATTTTACCAGACGTACGTCAGTCCCTAAAAATTAACCTGTTAGATTTTTTTCCTAATAAGGAAGGACTGAGAGAGATGAGATTTAACTTCACCATGTTAATCCAAGCACAAGCAGTTGTATATCCTGACTGGACCAAGGTACTCAATAATTGATTATGAGAATGATATAAACCTTAACACTAAAAAACTTAGTAATTAGAAAACAAAGAGCCTTTCTACTTCAGCATCTCAGGCTCTGGCTTATTGTTTATAACATCTCATGCAGAGCCACTAAATCTAAGAATCCAAAACAGCTTATTGGAGCTGATTGGGCTATTTTGTTTTGCTTGTTTGTTTCATATTTGTATACTTCATGCAATATACGTTCTATTTAGTTATGTTTAAAATGGAACTCTGGTGACTCTCCCCACTCCCCCCCCCTTAACATAAGCAACTAAGTCACTAGATCTGTGTTGGGGTTTTTTTCTTCCAAATGACCCCCATGTTCAAAGTCACAACTTTTGAAAAGAACTTAACAGAGCATCATGGGACGTGTTGGGTGCTTATGGTGCAATTTTAATGCCAACAGACTGGAAAGCAAACAGCATAACCCAGACGAGACATGACTTTGTTCTTTAGCATCTGGGTGAAGAGGAAATAAGAGCTTTCTGGGATGTGCTCCCATTCACAGGTGTGGGAGAGAGGATGTCACATTCCTGGCTCACCACATTGCGTGTGGGTTCTGGTGTGGCGCAAGGCGAAAGGGGATTGCTCTGCCTCTCACAGTAAGATTTCAGTACCCTTAATTCCCATGGTGCTTTTGTTTCAGTTGGCCACAAGTGGACACTACAAAAGCATGAAGCATCGCTTAATCCCAGGAGCCTGGTATATGCTGGCTACCGTGGCTGCTTTCTCCAGCTCTGTTGCCAATGGAAGTGATTGACCCCAGGCCTGCAACCACTGTTCTTTGCTCTGTCACGAAACCACTGAGCTGTTGGCACTTTAATCGTTTTATACCAGGAGGAAACCAATTATGTTGATGTGACTGTCTTATTCATTAGACATTACAGGCTTCACATTTTTAATGAGCTGAAACTCCTAGTCCACATCGTGCAAACCACAGTGAATCAAGACAAGAGTGTAGCGATGACGTTTTCTAATTCATTGCAGTTGCCTTCTAAAAGATTTGACAGTATTTCATAACTCCAAAGGCTGCAATTTAAAGGCTGTCTGAGGTTGCGTGCTAATCAAAAACAGTAAATCATGTTTCAGTTCTAAAGGACAGCAGTGTAAGGAGTGAAGCTAGGAGTTAGTGCATACTTTTTTTCCTTTGCCTTTTAAATGCATAGACAAGTATAAAGACACACATGAACAAACTATTTGTTATCTAAGGAATCTTTCTGGTGCATGCAAATGTCCCATTTTCCCCCACGGGCTACAGTTTGAAAATTGCACACCTTGGGAAGAAGTTTAGTTTCTATGTCATGGAGAGCCCAGGACACGCTGGGTATTTCTCGCAGGCAGAAAAAAACCTTTCAATGATAAGTGTTACAAACCTGGTGCATTGTGAGCAATCTTGGCAGTTGTTTGAAGAACCGTAGCATTATCTAATTCAATAGCATCCTGAGGAAGACAACTCATCACCTACAGACTTCACAGAAGGAGCTGAGCCTTCATCTTTGTAAAGAGTAGGTGGCTGCCCTTGGATTAGCACCTGGGGACTCCCCTCTCAACAGCCTCTAAGACCTCCTCACTACACACAGATAAAACCCAAACTCATAATCGCACGGAAGGCGCTCTGCTCCACCACCCTCACCTACCCTATCCAATTATGTGCCTGCCCCTTTGGCCTCCTTCCTCCCTTTCTACACATTAAACTTTTATTTATCTCTCAAAGGCCAGTTCTTCCTCACTGCATTGGTACCTCTAGGATAACACGTCCATTTTCCATTTTGACTTATAGGCCAGCATACGCTTCCAAACTCTTGAGGCTCCTAAGGACAGCAGTGGTGTGTTGATAAATATTGAACAGCCAGCTCTCTAGAAAGAAAGCAGAGAAGCCCTGATTGGTCATCCTTGCCTTGCAGCTCATGGTATAACGCCTCCTCCCATTGCTAATTTCAAGGGTGACTGTGTTTAACAACTGGCTTGCAAAATTCCTGAAAATTGTAACATTTGACACTTGTGAGCCAGTGCAAGCCAGCTCCAGGCACCACTGGGATTTTGCTTTAACAGTCCTTGTATTATTCTTCCCTTTCACCCTAAATGCTGTTCTTTACAGAAAAAATAGATGCTCAGTAAATGTTTTCTGAATTGAAATAAGCAGGCCACTTGTTGGTTTGGCTCTGCCGCTGTTCATCAGGTTGGGGGATCATTTGCCACGGAGATTCAAGGCAGTATTTATACTTCTTGTCATTGGAGAGGGATGGCCTTAGCCATCTCCTCCATGCCACAGGTGTGAATTTAAATAGACAGATTTATTTACGGTGCAACTGAGAATTGTGGTGAAGAACAAGCTGATGGTCTTGAATTCAGCAGCTTCATTCGAGAAGAGTGGGATCCACCACGGTTCCAATGAAAAACGTCCAGAGGAAAATCTAAAATACAGAGGCAAGGAGATAAGTGAAAATACCCTTGGGAGGGTTGAGAGGAGAGAAGGCTGTGAGCTCAGTTCCCATTTTCTGGCCAACAAATCCTTTGCCATTCTCAGTGCTTGGCATTTGTAATACTTCAGTGACGCACATTTCA
The DNA here is from genome assembly GCF_963259705.1 of Myotis daubentonii. Lineage (NCBI taxonomy): Eukaryota > Metazoa > Chordata > Mammalia > Chiroptera > Vespertilionidae > Myotis > Myotis daubentonii. The sequence continues at coordinate 46,522,655 of NC_081849.1, forward strand.
AGATTGGAATGTCAGTGTGTTTTAGTTTGTGTGGTAAAGTGCCAGGCTCGCCAAGTTTTTATCATAAACTTGGAAATGACAACATATCAACCCTGTTGTTTCTGTTAGGGTGACCAACTCATTCTGGTTTCCCCCAGTTTCAAAAGTGAAAGTTCCATATCCTGGAAATCGCCTCCGTCCAAAAACTGGGAGAGATGGTCTCCCTGGTTCCTGCCAAGGTGGTGGCTCCTGTAGTGAGTGCTGTGGGCAGTTAGGCCTGGAGCATACAGCTGGCTGCCGGCATGCCAGGAGGCATCGAACCAGTGGCTAAAAGGATGAGAACCTTCTAAACGGCAGTTTATAGAATGTCTTCTCTTTTTAAGGCTATCGTCCTGTTTTTCAGGCACTTTTCCTTAAATGAGAGAATGAATGGATAGGAGAAAATGCTACCAGAGCACACAATGCAAGTATTTATTTCTCCTAATGAAACACATGTTCCCTGATTATATCTATTAGAGCTCATCTTGGGTATTAAGCAACTTGTTATAGTAGGATAATCAGTATCAAAATACTGTAAAATAACCAATTAATTTTGTGGAGAATGCATATCACATGACTTTACATGTAGATAAAGGCTTAGCTTCCATGAGTCAATACTCAGTGATTTATCATTTGTTGAGAACTGTTCATTGGCATTGTTCACACTGTAATGCAGCTACATGGGAAAGAGTTGGTGGGGAGCTTAGCTGGCTCTCTGGTGCTGGCAGCCCTCAGCATGGCCTGTTGAACCCTTCTTGCTGGCAGCAGATATTTCCTACTAGAAATGATGTGCTATGACATGTATGGTGGTGTCCACAACGTGTCGCCACATGACAGTATCAGACTGTGTCCCATAAGAATAAACATTTCTGCTATGATGTGATATTTGTGTTCCTACATGTGTTTAGCAAAATCCCACAGTAACTACTGTATGGATTATGGTAAAAAAAAAAAATAGAATGAAGGGGCAGACCAATTAAAATGTATTCAACTGGGTCTGCTGGGGCTGCTGTAACAGAACATTACACGCTGGGCAGCTTATAAAGAGCAGACATGTATTTCCCGCAGTCCGGAGGCTGGGAAGTCCAAGAGCAAGGCCCTGGCAGATTCAAGAAGGGGTGAGGAGCCCCTTCCCCTTCTTGCTGGGACCTCTTTTACAAAAGCACCAATCCCGTTCATGTGGCCTCTGCTCTCAGGACCTGATCTCCTCCCAGCGGCTCCACCTTGAAATATGATCGCATGGGGGAGCAGATTTTGACCTATGAATTTGGGAGGACACAAACCTTGAGTCTCCAGCACATAGCACTCACAAAAGCAGTTAAAAACACTAACAAAAATACTAGCACCATTTACAGGTGAAAGAAGATAGATGGAAGAGTTGGGGGTGTCGAACTTTGGATAAGAGGACAAAATGTGCCAAGATCTGGGAGGATTATTCAATAAACAGTTCATCCCAAGACAGAGCATGTGGCCCAACCAAGTCAAGAGGAAGCATGTGGGGTAAATGGGCAGCATGTGCAGTTCCAGGCACCTCTTCAGCTTGCATGCAAATGTGTTTGTCTCCTGTGCCTGGCTGCTGTGCGTTGGCGACTCAAAACTTTCCCATTGGAAAGAGATCTCTCCCGTGAACCAACACGGCTTTGGTTTACACTGACACCATTCTCTACTTACCAAATCATAGGCCATCTAATTTACCCTACAGAAATGCATGCTTTAGCTTTGCAAATTTCTGCTGCATAAAATGGTTCATAAGACAGATTCAAATTGTAGGTCATTATATATTGAATTCGAAACCCTTACCATGAAAACTTGCTGGGCCTCAACACTTTGTATAATAATGCTAAACAAGTTTTAATTTGAAAAACAAAAATCCACCCAAAAATGAAGTCACATCTCCTTTCAGATCTTTTAATTAAAGTCAGACCTGAACCCTTGTGTTTCTTTGACTGCTAACTACTTAAGAAGTGTTTATGAGATTTGTGTATGTGTTTTAAGTTTTAAAAAAATGCACACGCTGCTGGGTTACATGACTTTGTGTTTGGTTTATTTACATACAGTTTAGTAGAACTGTAATATATCAGGAAGGTTAAAGTGTCAGAATCCTATTTAATTAACTTATACTCACTTGGGAGCCAGTCAATTATAAAGGTATGCTAAGCAAATAAAGCTTCAAATATGAAATCCTTGAAAAGAATAAGCCATGTTTGATGAAGGCTTTTCTAGTCTTAACTTTGTCATTCAAACTATTTCAATGAGCAGTTTCAAACCTTCCAGTGTATTTATGTATGTGTGTATGATTTTATATATATATATGATCTTTTTAGAAGATTAACTGTCTTGATAATTCTTAGAAGACCTAGATCAGTACTTTCCCTGTACTTTTTTTGGCCTTCTCTGAGACAGGACGTACTCCCAGAATTGCCATCCTTTAAGTCCATATGTGTCTAAAATATGACCAGTTTTACATTTACATAAATTTGATTTAATAAATAGTTACACCATTAAAATAGAGCATTCTTTTCAACCACCACTAATTACATGTCATAAAATGTCTGGTGTTTAATGGAGATTTCAATAAATGTCTGTTGATAATGATGATTATTGAAATGATATGTTAAATCAGTCTTCTCATGTGAGAAATGCTTTGTTTTGAAATGTTAGACTTATAGCTTTGCCTAAAAAAAAATTAATTAAGATCACCACTTTGGCATGAAGCTTAAAAAGTGCAAAGTCGCTGCAATTAGTGCATTGTGCATCCATGTGGATGTTACCAAACAGCTTTCAACTTAGAGGATTTGGACTGTTTTGAATGATGGACCTTCTGTTAAGCTTAAAACAAAAGCCTGTCTATCTCTGTATTCATTTTAATTAATATTCTCTAGCTGGTCTCAAAGATATGTTCTCTTCTGGGGGGAAGAAGCATGATTATCATAAATCAGAAATGAGTTACAGAAGTAGATTTGGGTAATTTTCTACTTCCTTCTGTTTCATCCCATTCTTGCCACCCCCCAAGGAGCTTCAGTGCAATGTCAGAGTAACTGGAAGACAGTCATTTCAGATGGTCTAAAAGAAAACCTGTATTTCAGCCAAATCAAAACATAATTAAACTCACTCAAAAAGTAAAGAAATTAAGCTGTCCCCAGATTTTTTTAAATCAATTTGAAGTTGAAAACTTGTCATTTTGACTCCAACATTCATATATAGAGTCTATAGTATAAAATTTGAGTATATGTGTTTATATATGCAAATGAATATAAGTCATATGTGTGTGTATTTGTATTTAGACATGATATTTTTACTTCAGAGAGACTTGGACTTGCCTAGGTGTGTAGGGTTTAGTAACCTTATTTGTGGACTTAATTTTCTACAGTAGCCAACTCTGCTTGAAGATGAATTAGGTACAAAAGATTAGTTTGGTTGTTTTTCTTAGTATTTTAAGCAAAATCAAACCCAACATGCACAGCCTGTATTTTTCTTGGTTATTTTTCATGTGAACTTTTATTAATATGGTACTTGGGGAAAGGAAGCTTTCTGAACTTCGTTTTCCACGAAAAACAGAATAAATTCTATAGATGATTTTATGTATTAGTTAAGTCTCCGATTTCCTAACTGTTTTCAAACATCTCCCCTACAGTCACTCTCCATATACCTTCAGAAAAATATTCACCCTCATGGCCACTGGCTTCCTCTGACTACCTGTTGCCCAATTTAGGCCAGATTTGAATGCTACTTTAAAAAGTAGACAGTTAAAAGTATCACCCAAAATCTTCACTGAATTACTAAGATTAAGATAAATGTGAAAATTGCAAAGCAAAACTGTAATTTACCAGAACACGTGGGTAAAATAATTCATCCAACATGTGAGTGGAAAGGCATGAAATCAGTAGGTCCTTTCTAGAATACCACCATAGCAGGTCATGGTTTATTTTTCTTTTAATTCCAGCATTATGGAAATTCATTCATGATAGCCACTGGATTTGGCACAAAGATACACTAATTTTTTCATACTGTCTGGATTTTTCATTTCTATTTCCTTTTTTTAAAGCATGTAATTAGTTACATACCTTTCTCCAAATGCCTTCTGATATACCAATGATTTGGATTTTATATTAGTAAAGAAGGTTGGACTTAGTTTTTTAATCTAGGTTAGAAACAGATAAGAGCTAAACTTGGTCAAATGGCATACATTGTTTTCTGGAAGAGCACTTCATTATTTTATAATTCTATCCTGTCTTTGCTATCATGAGGTAGCTTTCTTTCCATCAAATTTTAGTAAGTCTACCCTCTCAGGCATCTTTCCAAAGAAGTCTCTCAAATAGAAATGAGCAGATTGCCCTTCAGTTTCACATACATTCTGGTGAATATCCTGTTCACAATGTAAGAGATGGAAGGAAAACCTACAGTTGTTTTAATTTGGAACCAAAATAATCACTTCTCTCCAGTGAAGGCTTAGGAGGTGGGGAGGGGGAATGGGCCAGATAGAAAAAGAAATACTTGGTGGAGGGGCAATGCAGCAGGATCAAAAAAATTTTAATAATTTAAGTAAAACAATAAAACAAACACAGTACCTTAGTGTGGCAAATGGGCTAGTGAAGGAGAGACCATCTGATCACCGGGAAGCACCCTGAGCTGGGGTCCTGGGCTGTGTCATCCTGCCAGCGAGTAAACTTCATGTGTGCGTAGGGGTGTGCCTCTGTATAGACCCATGGAGATTTAACAGGGAGCAGGAAGGGAATTAGAAAGAGCCTGGCCCATTTTTAATTTGGGTCTGTTTGCTTGCATTTAGCACTTAAGGGCTCTACATTCAGTCTGGTCAAAAGAGTGATGAAGCACTCCTTGCTTATGCCTCAAATCAGAAATGCATGAAGTGCAGCTGCAGAGATAATACATTTTCCCCAAAGGCTTTGGCTGAGCAAATTAGGTGTCAATGGGGTGCCTGCGCAGGCAGTACTCTCTCTAATTAGTCTCTTGAGCCTAGTTGGTGGCGGGTATGAGATGATCTAATCAATTGGTCTGTGTCTGATGGTTCCTGTAAAAATCCTACCAGGCAGACTCTCTCCCACAGGTCACCCACCTGCACAGCGGGACTGCTCATTTTCATTTTTCATCTCCTCCATCACATGATGCTGACAGTTGGTTTTAAGAAAATTGAATCCAAAAAATATCTAGTTCATAGGGCACATGGGTCAGAACAAAATTGCATTATGGGTACCAGCGATCCAATTAATTAATATTTATAGCTGAGAAGCTCTATGTAGATACTTCTGAATAAGGATTTTATCAATAAAATCCAATTTCTTGTTTAAAACATTCATTTCTAGAGAAAGAACACTGTAAAAGCAGAAAGCAAGATAAAAATGGCATCCATTAATCTAATGATTTATATACCTATGAATTGTGCACATAGCTGAGCTTATAATTTATATTCATTGTTCATTTGTATTATGTGTGCAGTCTGTTTTAATAATCTATTAAATGTAAGGGAAGGATTTGCATTATTATTATATTTTACTTCCCTATGAATGTCATATACTCTCCTTTCACCTACATCACCACCCATCACATGTATGATTACATTTAGGTTTTAAAGAATTTTTCTAGCAGTAAACTCACCTACCTTGAAAACTGGAACTGATACCAATGTTGCCCAAAGAGGGAGAAGGACATCGCATGTGCTGGTGAACAATGTCAGTCAGGGCACTTGGCACAATTTGAGCTATAGAGTCATCTCACAGAGATGGGGGTCTAGCTCTCATTGGCACCTCCCTTCCTTTTATTTTATTTTAATTATTGGATACTTTCATTAAATGTCTGACCCCAAACCTAACTAAATGGACTTATCTATAATCACTGTTCACCATTTATTATCCAGTTACTATTACTAAAGGATAATTATCTGATTAGGTACATGTGATTCTTCTGGAAATTACACTTAAAGAATCAGGACAAAGACAAGGACAAACACCATCAATGGCTAAAAAAAAAAGTATAATACCAACCCAACAGAATAATAACTTGCCATGGACTATGGTGACAGTATAGTTTATTGTTACATGAAATCAGGTATACTGAAAAGCAAAGCATTCTTTCTTAAAATATGTTTTTATTTCGTAGAAAGGAAAAGAGAAGAAGGGAGAGATAGAAACATCAATGATGAGAGAGAATTATTGATCAGCTGCCTCCTGCACGCCCCCTACTGGGGATCGAGCCCACAGCCACAGACATGTGCCCTGGTTGGGAATCGAACCCGTGACCTCTGGTTCATTGGTCAGTGCTCAACCACTGAGCCACACCAGCCCAGCCTGAACCTTTGGTTTTGATAGATCCCTCTGTATAAGTGACTGACCTCTCCTTGTCACATGTCCACATCCTGTTCCATCTCTAAGGCCCAAATCAAGTCTCACTCATATTATGAAACTTTTCTGGCTTCTAACAAGACTCTCTCCTTGCAAAGTGTGGGATGGGGGCTATGGCAGTAGTTTCCATGTAATTATTTCTGCTAAGGTGGCAACTTTTTTAAGAAGTGGTTTGATAAAGGCATTTCTGAACAACCTGGCAGAGGTGAGAGGTGGCCAAGTGAGCCACATAGAGAACTGTCCCACAGCAGCAACTATTTGAGACAACAACTGAGGTAGCAAAAGGCCTATATGTGTTGTCCATCTACCCCCAGGCCTCTCCCTCCACCCCACACCTCTCCCAGAAACTTAAGGTAAGGACTTTTGTTTACATTATTTTGTTTACATTATTTTATTTTAATTATTGGTTACTTTCATTAAATGTCTGACCCCAAACATTATACTCTCCTTTCACCTAGGACAGAGAACTCTTATGAATGGAATGTTAGCCCTTCTTCACACCGTTTACCAAAATGAACTAAAAATTGATTAAAGATCTAAATGTAAGGACTAAATTCTTAGAAGCAAGCATAGCGGTAAATCTTTATCATTTTAGACTTGGCAATGGATTTTTAGATCTGACACCAAAACCATAAGCAACAAAATGAAAAATGGATAAATAGGACTTTATCCAAATTAAAATTTCTTGTTTATCAAAGAACACTATCAACATAGTGAAAGGCAATCCACTAAAAGGCAGTAAATATTTGCAAATCAAAATACAAATATTTAAGGAACTCCTACAACTTAATGACAAAAAGACAAACAATTTGAAAATGGACCAAGGACTTGAATTAGATATTTCTCCAAAGATAGACAAATGAGCAACAAGCACATGAAAAGGCACTCAACACCATTAATAATTAGAGGAAATACAAATCAAAACTGTGGTGAGATACCAGTTCCCACTCACTATAATCAAGAGGGGGAAAATAAGAAATTAATAAATATTGGCAAGAGTGTGGAGAAATTGGAGAATTTGTATATTGCCAATGGGAATATAAAAGGGTGCAGCCACTGTGGGAAACAGTTTGCCAGTTTCTCAAAAAGTTAAATACAGGATTGCCTTATGGCCCAGCAATTTCATTCCTAAGTATTTACCCAAAAGAATTGAAAACAGGTATTTAAACAAATACTTGCATATGAATATTCATAGCAGCACTGTTTACAGTAGCCAAATTTTGGAAACAGCTCAAATGTGCACTAGTTCATGGATGGGTAAACAAAATGTGGTATATCTATAAAATGGAATACTATTCACCACAAAAAAAGAAGGAAGTACTGATACATGCTACAATATAGATGAATTTTAAAAACATTATGTTAAGTGGAAGAAGCCAGACACAATAGGCTGCATGTTGTATGAATCTGTTTCTATGAAATACCCAGAATAGGGAAATACATAGAACAGAAAGCAGATTAGTGGTTGTCAGGAGCTGGGGCAAGGGAGAAACGGTGTGCCTGTTTAAAGGATATGGGGGTCTCTTTGGGGAATGACAAATGTTTTGAAACAGATAGAGGTGATGCTGCAAACATTGTAAATGTACTACATGTTTTCATATGACTAATTTTGTTACATGAATTTCAGCTCAATCAAAAAAAAAAAAAAAAGGATGGAAGGTTAAGCTTCCAAAAAATTACCATAGTAAGTGGGAGAAATGAGCAGAGGTGGAGAAGATGCCACCCTCAACTATAAGACTGGAACTTTTCGTTCTCTTGGTCAAGGCAGTGCCTTGCAGGGGTGAGGTCCTTGGTACTACACCCCACATGGGCAGCAGCGGGGCAGCTGCACTGTGAGTTCTCCGCAAAAGGCCAGGGTTTCCTCTTTGCCCAGGAAGATGGCAGTGTGGCATTGGAGAAGGGCACAAGGAGGCCTGACCAGGCCTCGTGGCTCACGCTCTGCCGAAGATGATGAGTTGACTCGGGGACTCAGTGGACTAATAGATCAAATCTCTGGGCTTTGTGACTTGAACCTTGGAGTGTTTCCTTTACCCTTCCTGGCAAGACTTTTTTCCCCTCCTAGAGACTCCATGAGAAAGCTTAAGGATCAAAAAGAAATGTGGGCAGAGCAGGGTAAACCATCCTTCTCTCTTCTCGAACCGTTCACATGGAAGTAGTTATGGAGTTTAAGCAGCACCATTGCAAATGCACAGTCATGTGCAGGAAGTTAGCAAGAGGCTGGCTAACTTCAGGTTGTGTCAGTTTTCATTCTACGGAAACTAGGGCTAATACTAGACAATGGAGGAATTGTAGGCAGCTGGATTTTTTTTAAAGCATCTATATGATCCAATTTTCTGCTTCTTATTCATAAAAATGAACAGGATGCAATGTCCTTTTAATGGTCTGTATGATGCTACTGGCACTTAATGAATACCAGTATTACCACTGATGATTAGGGGAAGGAAATTTGCTGAATTCTCTGTATTAATCCAAAAGGAGGTTAGATTTTTTTTTTTTAATTTTATCCTCACCTGAAGACATACTTAGAGGATGGTGTGTGTGTGTGTGTGTGTGTGTGTGTGTGTGTGTGTGTGTGTGTGTGTAGAGAGAGAGAGAGAGAGAAAGAAAAAAGGAAGAGAAGATGGAAAGAGGGAGGGAGGGAGAGAAAGAGGGAAGAAAGGGAGGGGGAAGGGAGGGAGGGAGGGAGGAAGGAAGGAAGGAAGGAAGGAAGACATTGATTGGTTGCTTTTCATATGTGCTCACCAAGGATCAAACCCACAACCCAGGTATGTGCCCTGACCAGGAATTGAACCCACAACCTTGTGGTGCACAGGATGATGCTCAACCAACTGAGCCACTCCAGCTGGGTGAGGTCAGGTCATTTAAATTCACGGGAGTTAAATTCTTTGAAGGGAAGTAAAAGCAGTCAGAACATTTGTTTATCACATTATAAGAATTTTTTGGGTGAAGGAGGCAACTTTGCCTCAGATACGTGGGCTTGGGGTAGCTGTGGAGAAAACGGATAGGCTCACCCTGGCCTGACCAATTTTGATGTCTCGTGTAATTGAAGAAAAATGAATGATATATGATTTTTTTTTTTTTACCATATAACAATTTTCTCTTTTCCTCCTTTCAGGATTAAGTTGTCATCATTCTGGGAAGAAAAAAAACCATTAATGAAGTGGCCAATCAGAGGAAGGGAATCATGGATCAGTTTCCTTTCACTCCCTGTGGTGGATTTCACTTACAAGAAAATTGAAGCTGGCAGACCCTGCTTTCTCTGCAATTTATTTAAAACCTTGCACGCATTTGGATACCTTGTGATTCCCAAGAACTATGTGAAGATTAAGCTTCGCTTACTGATCCATGGCATGTATTCTTTTCAGTCTTTTGTGTTTGATTTTGTTTGATTTCCCTCAGCAGCGCAGCGTCTCTGTGAAGGTTTTTATGCTTTTACCAACCATGTCTTAAATACATTAAGACAACACATCTGGTGTTCACACTTCTTCAGTAATATCTGTACTTGAAAGCCACACAGTGGCATGAAACAATGTGCACTTTCCTGGAGACCACTGCACATTTTGCAACCCCCAGGAAGGTCATGTTCGGCTAAAGCAAACCCATGTTCTCTGACTGTTTGGCAACTTGGTCCCTGGCTGTGGGGCCCCCCTTGTCGCCTACCTTTTGAGGACATTTCCCAGTTTGGGGTTTTTTTTCTTGGAAACACCACACATTTATATAAGACATCAGAACCTGCTTAGCGTTTTCAAGCCACATAGCATGACTGTTTTCCAAATAGGTTGGAAGTGAAGAACCAAGTATCAAGCATTAAGAACAAAGGACAGGGATAAATTGCTTCCTTTTCAACCTCTGGAGCTGGAGGTGACTTTTTACATGTGTCCTGGGTCTCATCAACATCTTATTGTTTCCATGCACTCTTTGGCACGTGGTGTTTTCTTAGTGGAGAAAAGAGTGAGGAACAGAGTGTTCAAAACTTGGGTGCACGGAATCGGATCGGCTGCATGAGCCCTGAAAGCTATCTTTGCTAGTTAATACTTAATAAGCAAGCGACAAAGGGATCCAGAGTTAAAAATTGGCTCATTTACATCAGAGCACCTGTAAATTACATTTTGAAAACATTCCAAGCTGACTGGAAGCCATCCTTGGAGACCCTGACTTTACACTGTCTCCTGGGGAAAAAACTGTTTGAATGAAGGTTTTAGAAGCAATACGGGACTCATGCTTTAAGGATGGGAAAGGGGAACAGAAAGGCCTGGCTCCCCCTGTTGAAGGAGTTGAGAGACCTTGGAGGATGAAGGCGAGGATGTGACATGGAGGGAAAAGTGGGTTGGGCGTTTGTGGTGCTTTGACCTGGAGGGGAAGCTCTCCCAGGGGGACAGGCCTCACTGCAGAATCCCAGATAATTCTCAGGCCAAGGGGGTGGTTAGGAAATTCATCGAAAGCATGAAACCTAGCTCCTCAGGACACAAATTCCTATGGAAATACTTCCTGTACATTGTGTCACATTTTCCTATTAGTCAGAAAGAAGGAGAGACCAGGAACTTGAAATGCATTGCACTTTGGGGGACCAAGTCTAGGAATTGTGAGCCAGTTTGACAAAGACTTTCTCTGAGAGTCAGGTAAGAGAAAGCTTTTCTATAGTCACACCCAGTATACCTAGGGAATGGGACCCAGACTTCCTAAACATTAAAATGGTACCGTCCCTGGAGTGACATGTGAGTATATAATACAGTCAAGGTCACAATCCATCGTATCTAGAAGTAGCATTCACTGTGAGCTTCTCCATGTTAAGTGAGGAATTATTTACTGGTTGGTGTTAAAGAGAATAAAAGTTACCCGAGGCTAGAGTATTTGCTACCTAGAAAGCTTTCCCACTCTTCTTTCATGCATTCCAACTCATTAGTAGTCTTTACAGGTATTTTGATTTGTGTATTTAAATTAGGACTTCTTACAGAAAATATGGAGAAGAAAACTTACGTGCAATTAAAAAACAGCCTTGCCTGTGATTTGTCTTGAATTATTCATTTGGGGGAGAGGCTTAACTTTTGTATTTTACTAAGTTAAAACCAAGAGCAACTGATGATTAAATCTTACTATGTACTAAGCTTTCTAACTTGAACATTTGAAAATATTTAGTGTTAAAATTCTTTCATTAGGCATAGTAGAGTCATTCAGAGATATTGCCCCTGTCCCAGGCAGCTTCTATTGGGGAAAGGAAACACGCTAGTACTCAGCAGGGGTAAATCCGTTTTATTGCGGGAGACAGACCTCTCAGAAGATCATGTTTAGGAACTTTTAGTTCCCCCTCCTTGCCATCAGTACAGAACATCCAAAGTTTGGTTTGTCTCTCCCTTCTTTCCTCTCGCATTTGCAATCATGTTCTCCCCCTCACCCCCGCCCTTTTATCCCCACTGTCTCTAGCTGAGGGCAGCCACGAAAATCATTGCAGAATGCGTTCATTAGCAGATTTATTATTCCATTGAGAAAGCACTGGAATGTTTTGTGAGATTATTTTTATAGGAAGGAGTAGCTTGAATTCAAACAGCTGGACCCGCATGGGGACTGTATACACACAGTATTCCAAAAGGAAACGCGGGACTTCGTGTCCATGTTCTTAAAGGAGCAGTATGGTTGACTTAACAATACAAGTTAGGTAGAACATGGGGGGGGGGGGGAGATGTTTGCAGTGCTCAGAAACAATGGGGTATAAAGCAGGATGGCTGTCCACCCACTGAAACAAGCGAGAAGCTACTTCTACCTCGAAAGAGTGATGAGAAAAGTTCCAGGGCGCCTCCTCCAGGCTTGCAGAGAAAGCAAGGCCTCTGGGCACCCTTCCCTCAGTGTGTCCATGACAACCAGTGTCATCCATGCCCTCAGTCATGTGTCTCTATAAGATACTCATCTGTGAATATTACTGGTTTTGTAATCTTTGTTATATAAGAGGAAGTTTAGGCTGTACATACTGGGGTAGATTATTGCCTGCCCCCTATACATAGGAATATGCTGCATAATTGTGCATAACTTCTATCCCCCTTACTGGCTTGTAGGCAGAAGAAACCACATATGTTACTGCCTTGCAATCCTCATACACCAAAACCAAACAACAACAAAAAAGAAAAAAAAAATCTCAAACAAAATCAGCAATCTCCTATTCTCATTCCCTTCCCACAGCAGCATATTTTAGAGGCACAAATAAAATCTACATTCTCTAGTTGGGAGTGGGTTTTTTTTAATCTTTTTTTTTCTGTAAGATACACTGATGCGTACTTTCTAACAGGTGGTTGGTACCTAAGAAATGTGCTAGCATCATTCAGAAAACTATTATACTTCAAAATAACATATAGTAAGGAGAATGGAGTAAAACACGTTGCCTATTTGTTACCAATTGTAATTTGTCTGTATTATGAAAGATGTAATGGTTCGTCAGCTGTCACTGTTGTTTTCTTGTAACATGATACAGAATAAAAGAATCTCTGTCCATTTTCTTGGTAGGTCTTCTCGGTGAGTACCCAAAACACCGTACACTGTGTCACATGGCAAACTCTTAGGCACAGCCATTCCCAGAGAGAGAAATGGGAGACAGAACACACAGTGCTCTTGGATGTGGGAAGGAGTGAGTCAGCTGGGATGTTCCAGGAGCCTGCTAACCCCTCCCTCACCTTGCTTTGCGAGGCCATATTTAGGTGGAGTGGAGGAGGCTGTGCAAAACCAAGCTTGTGTAGTCGAGGGTCTTCACAACCCTCCAGCTCCTTATGGCGTTCACCACGTGTTCTGTGCATCTGGAGCCAATCTGGTCTTGTTCAATGACAACCCTATTTATTTTTATTACTTCTTTTTCCTGGTTTTTGCACGTGTCCTAAGATGAGGTGAGTAGGTTACTCTCCACTAAAGACAAATCCCAGCTTCTGCCACTGAGCACACTTCCCTGACCACCACCTCATGGGGGCTGCACCTGAATGGGCAGGGAGCTCGCACTGGGATTCACATGTTGCCTTGGGGGGCTGGTGTCCTTTCTATCACCACCTCCTTGTCAGATCTGCCAGCTTTATAACCCAAAAGAACCCCCTTCCCCCCGAACTGATAAATTGCTAATAAAGTTCATATGAGATAACGTCATCAATGTATAGCTATGATGTTCCATAATTTAAAAATGTTTACCCTTGAAGGTAAAAATTCCCAGTTCAAGTCTCATGTTAAAAGGTCCCAGGCCCCTGGCTCCCCCCTGGGCAGATCCTCACCTACCAGCAGCTACTACCCCCGGTCTTCCTCCCCTTGCTGCTCTCCTAGAACTTCCGTGGCTTCTTCGTTTCCCTTTGCAAACTAACATGCTCACAAACATCAGTGTTCTCAGCTGGCACATGTTCCAAACCAGAAACGCCTGCAAGAGCCCACGCATCTTCAGCCCCCTGACTGAAGCGACTCATCACGCCTCAGGCATTTTCACAGTCCTGCGCCCCTGGCACTCTGGGAAATGGGGCACTTCATGGTACCAAGGTAGAGATAATGGGCAAATTTCTTCGTTAAATGGGAACCTCATACCCTGGAAACTGATTAGAATTATAGAAGCTTTGAAAGAATAACTCGCTCCTCAGGGTCGTTTCAAAGGAGTAACGTGTGTGCCATTGCCCACCTTCCAACAGCCATGGGAGCACAGGTGCCCCTTGCTGAGGTCACTGGCAGCCTCAGCAGTGGGCTCACATTTTAGAGCCTGACTGTGTGCCTGGGTTGTAATCCCATGAACTCGTAAAAGAAAGACGAAGGTGGCAGGCTGTGGTATCTACAAGAGGGCAAAGAGATAGCTCTGGGAAGTACTTTTATTGATTTCAGAGGGGACGGGAGAGAGAGAGAACATCGATGATGAGAGAGAATCATTGATCAGCTGCCTCCTGCATGCCCCACACTGGGGATCTAGCCTGCATCCTAGGCATGTGCCCTTGAGCAGGAATTGAACCATGACCTCCTGGTTCATAGGGTGACGCTCAACCACTGAGCCACGCCGGCCAGGCTAAGTTTTTAAATGTGGCAGCAGAAATGACAGTCATCCCTTAGCTCCCTCATGGCCCACGCTTTCATTTTCTCCAGCTTGGGCTAGCCAGCTCTGCCAGGTGTGGGGTGGGAGGTGGGAGGCAAGCAGTCAGAGTTGGGGGTTAGGCATTCCTAGACTTGCTCCTGCCCCCCGCCCCCCAGAGTAAAAAACCAGAGGGGAAGGTGTTAGAGCAACCTGAGCCCCTAGGCTAGCACGCACAGTGGCTGCGTGATGGCGGGCACTGTAAATCACTGCAATGAGAACCCCACGGTGGCCCAGCAGCCTGCTGCTACCAGTGGGTGGTGGCGTTATGGGCATTAGCTTTGAGAAGCTTATACAGCAGAGGGGGCTAGGATAAAGGACACAAATCAGGGGAAAACTGACAAGATTTAAAAATCCAAGGCCTCGTATTTACTGTTGGTCCCCCCCACACTCTGGCTGTGCTATATTGTCTGCGTTGAGTCCTGCTGAGAGAGAGCCAGGCACAATAATAGCTGGGAGCCAGCCTCTGCCAATGGTGCTGACTGTGCTGGTGAAGAATGGGATTCTAATAGAGTTATCTTTTTTCTCTTTCCCTGCAAGACCACCAATAATTATGGAGGGCACTCAGTACAGGTGGGGTAAGGGTTCCTTCCCTGTTGGAGTTTATCCTGAGAAGTGACCCAGTGTGGGTCCCGGTGGAGGCCACTGCCCAGGTGCCTGACAGATGTAGACGATGCTGGGGGCGTGCAGGGACACGTGTTAGAACCAGCGGTTCAAGGATTTAGAGAGGTTGCTTAGGGCGATGAGTACACAAAGCAGTGTGCAAAGGATGTTTTATTGAGTTGTACACTTGAAACCTGCATGGTTTTGAGAACAAACATCACACCAATAAATTCAATTTAAAATAAAATGAAATTGAGGAAGAAGAATAACTTTTGCATTAAAAAAAACCACTTAGCTTTACGTATCATAATACAGTGTGAAACAATCAATGATTCTTTTCCCTCTCTCCATCTCCAACCAAATCAAGTAATCGGGTCCCTTGCATCCTCAAAGAAAGGCTAACATCCACTCAGATCCCTGGGGGAAGCAGGACAGGGCCTGCAGCCTTCCTCTGCCTAATATTTGGAGAATTCAGGCCCCAGTGAATCCACACCTTCAGCCCTGTGGCTCAAAGCCCTGGCTCTCATTAGAACCACGGGGAAGTTTTCAAAACACCCCCACCCCAGACCGATTCATTCTAGAAATATTGAGGGTTGGGCCCTGGCGCGGTCTGTTTTGGGAGCTTAACAGGTGATTCTATTGTGCAGCTGCGTGAGAACTACTAGCTAGACACTTCCCTTCCTCCTGTCTGTCTGGAGGAGGGTAGGCAAACTCCTTCTGGAAGAGCTACCTAGTAGCTTTCCAGGCTGGACAGTCTCTGTCGCAACTACTCTCTCTACCGCTGTAGTGTGAAAGCAGCCACGCACAACGCAAATGAATGAGCATGGCTGCGTTCCAGCGGAACAATGGATGGGCACTGAAGTTTGGATTTTGTATAATTTTCACGTCGTGAAATATTTTTCTTTTCATTTTTAAAATGTACAACCCATTCTTACCTCACAGCCTGTATAAAAACATGCAGCGGGCAGGGATTTGCCTGTGGCTGTAGCTTGCTTACCTTGGCATAGAATGCAGCCCCGGTAATGGGGGGTAGGGCAGGACCACCCCTAACATTTGTGGAGCAGAATGGAGAAGGTGGATTCCTGTTGGTCATGGCTCCATGGATTCCTTATTCTGTGGGGAGAGCTACGCCTGGGGAGGATCAGAGCCAGGCCCTTTAAACATGGGAACCAAAACAGGTGCCCTCTTGCCTGGGTGTAAGGGCACCACGGGTGGGTGATAGGAGCCTGAGAATCATCTCCAGTGAGTTTTCAGGTCCCTTGTGCATTGGCCCAACCTACTCCAAACCCATGAAGCAGACCTAATGTGAAGCAGAACCATCCAGAGGCAAGGGCAACAAATTGCTTCCATCTCCTGGAATTACAGGATCTGGCCCCCGGGCAATCATGTAATGGAACTCGCTGGTACCAGTTCACAGGAACCAACTGTTAAAAATTTAGGAATTTTATGAGCCAGTTATTTAATCATTGGTAACTTGAAATCAGATGGGAATACTTACACCACAGAAATCGGCAAAGTCTACACATCAGGTCTTTTTTCTTCTTTCCTTCCTTCCTTTCTGTCTTTTCTTTCCTTCCTTCCTTTCTGTCTTTTCTTTTCTTTCTTTCTTTCTGTCTTTTCCTTTCTTTCTTTCTTTCTTTCTTTCTTTCTTTCTTTCTTTCTTTCTTTCTTTCTTTCTTTCTTTCTTTCCTTCCTTCCTTCCTTCCTTCCTTCCTTCCTTCCTTCCTTCCTTCCTTCCTTCTTTCTTTCTTTCTTTCTTTCTTTCTTTCTTTCTTTCTTTCTTTCTTTCTTTCTTTCTTTCTTTCTTTCTTTCTTTCTTTCTTTCTTTCTTTCTTCTTTTTTAAAGCCAGTTTCCCCAACACACCACTGCCTCCTGATCCCCTTCGTCCCAGGCTCCTCTCCCATCAGTCCATGCACAGGTCCTCCACATGCACCGTGCTCACCTTCCCACTGACCTCGGGATGCTCCAGGCCTCCTCAGGCCCCCTTTCTTTTGCACACACTGTGCCTTCTGATGGGAATGCTCTTTCCATTCCATTTTTTTTTTTTTAGCAGGCAAGCTCCTATTAACCTTTTTAAGACCCTGTTTCAAACTATCCCTGTTACAAAACATTTTAGAACTTCCTTCAAAACAGTTTTTCCTTCTTCTACATCCACATATCATTGTGAAAATAGTAACAACACAGGTCTTTTTTCTAGTCTCTATATCGTCAATCTCATAAATGGCAACCAAGGCACCACAGATGTTTAACAATGTGTTTGTTTGTTTTTTTAAATGAATCAGGTATTGAAGGATAATACAGATTAAACAAGAATATAATGGAATTTAGGAATTTAGTTTACCTCCCATAGAAAGGGTTCAGAAAATTGCAGACAATGTGAATTTACCACATGTATAAATATGCTACAATATGCAATTATTTGCAAGGCACTGCCTGGCTCTCAGGGAGAAAGAGAAACCAAAGAGGAAAGAGCTCTGTTTGTCCTCAAGGAGTTCACTGGAGTCCTGATTCCTACAGGTGGCTGATGACCAAAACCACCTGGGGAGCTTTCTAAACATTCCTCCTGGATCTCAGTCTCCGGGGTGGCAGCCCCGGTGTGTGTACATTTTTAAATCTCCTCAAGCGATTCCAACGGTCATGTCTGACCATGACCGTGAGCCACCCTGTAGGGAAGTTTAGATGCAGAACTTCCTCACCAGTCTGTTTGCCTCCCCCTCAATCTATCCTCTCCACTTAAAGACAAGACTCTGTTCAAATTGCAAATCATTTGAGAGGCACTCTACTTCTCAAACTTTTCGGTGGCTCCTCCTCACCTCCAAAGTGGAGTGGAATCAAGACCCCCATCCCACCATGCCCTATGATCTCCCCTTCTTTCCTCTTCATTTTCATCTCCTCGCCTTACCTCTCACTGATCTTCCAGCCTCAGGGAATTCTGGCTTGTGCCCTCCATTTTTCTTCCCTGTATCTGGGACTGTGTTTCATTGTCCCTGTCACATGATGCTTTGTGAGTTCATTCATTTAACCAACATTTATTGACAACTTACACTGGAGGAAGCTCTGTTCTAAGAATTAGAGATAAAAAGATAAAAAATACCCTCAAAAAATGACACATAAAAGGGTGGTTCTCATTACCACTTCAGCATATATACACTGAGGCAGGGCAAAAAGTCACACTAGAAAAAAGGGAGAACACAAATAAAGACATGAATGAGAGAAATGCAGGGTGTTTGGGGGAATATCAAGGAACCCTGCTTATCCTGAAGCATAAGGTGTGTGAGAGGATGAGTGAGGAATAAAACTGGGCCATGGAGAGTGTGGGGTGCCAGACTCCAAGAAGTTTGAACTTTATCCCGAATTATCACGCAAAGAAATGGCATAATCTGGACTCTGCATTGGGATCAACCACTTTGCACAGGTTGCTCACCATTTTCCATTTTACCAAACGTCTGCTCCATACTGACATGTGCCAGACCCTGTGCTGGGCACTGAGGGCACATGAACCAGTGAGACTGGCTGGCCTCCCCTCACAGCCTAGTTGGTGCAGACACTCGTGCAGACATTATTTTAATGCAGCAAAAATTGTGAGGGTTACAGAGGTGGTAGAAAGAAGGTAGGATATTTTGCTTTTGTTCCGGGGCAGGAGATGGGGCTGGTAGGAGGGTATCTTGGGAAGGACACATGGAATTTTCCAGGAGACCTGGGCAGGCTTTTCTGAGCAAATACAAACACACAGAGGCACCCCCATCATGTGCATTCATGCCAATTCAAAGATTCTGTCGTAAAAACATCAGGGTTCCCCAGTTTTGCCTATCAAGGCTAGGTGGTAAAATCCCAGGTGCCTCTAAACCTTGTAAAATAAAAATTCCTCAGGGAATTCTCCACGCTCCTTCCTCAGAGCTCCACCTCCTCCCTCCTGCCCTCCCACCATGGCCATACCTGTCTGATCCCCCTGGGGACCCCGAGCTCCCTAAGAGTGAACATCTGGTCTTACTCATTTCTGTAGCTGTGTCCAGCACAATTCAGGTGCTCCCAGACTTCTGAGGTACAAAAAGAGAGATTCACTTTAAGCACATAAGGAAGAGCGTACTGGCAAGTTATTGCCTGTGTCTTGACAAAGTGAAACTAAAGAATAAAATGCCCATTCTTGCCCATGCTCTGTGAAATAGTGGGTACATTCTGAAAGTACGTTCCTCCGTTATGGATGCCAGAGTTCCATCATGCGTTCAGACGTGTCTGTCTTATTGACCCCAGAGCTGAGCCCCACCCCAGGGAGATGGCTGAATTGCCCTTCAGTCTCTGTGTCGATTATCGGCCAAGTGTCGGCTGAAGAAAGTAACAAGTTTTTTTCTGCTATTGGTCATGAACGTCCAGCTGCCCGGGTGAGGGTCATTCTTTCAATCGTTACCAAAATTGAGAATCCCATATAGTATTCTATATAATGTCACGAAAGGTTCCGCATTACTGCCCATCCTATCTCATCCCAGGCTCAAGTGTATTCATCAGTTTGTCATCAGCATCGTGGTATTTTTGGTCATCTCATTTTGTGGGCCAGTAAACAGACCCTGAGAGTACAGGGCAGCTTGACTAGAATGTTGCTACCTTTCCACGGAGGTCATTGGTTGCTGTTGAAGTGCTGATGGTCATTAGCAACATGGTTGGATTGGAGGTTTATTGGGAAGCTTGGAGGCACACCCCCAGCTTCTAAGCCAGTGGCTCTCAGCCTTGGCTGCACATTAGAGTCACCTGGGAATCTTTTTAAAATCCGGATGTCTGGGCCTCATCCTCCGGAAATTCTGTTTCTTTGTTATGGGGTGGGGCCACACGACATAGTAACAAAGAAACAGAATTTCCGGAGGATGAGGCCCAGGAATCAGGATTCTAAAAGATTGAGAACCACTGTATCTAAGCCCACACTGGGGAATAGACAAGAGGCAGCTGTTTGCATGGGGTGAAAACGGAACTTGAATGCGTGTGTCTCCTAAATCCCCTCCAGTTTAGAGAAGATTGGGCTGGAAGAGAAGGGGCTTTCATTTGCTTTCTTGTCAGGTACAGGTAATGCTGCAGTGGAGATCAGGGCAGTATTTGGGGGAAATCCCAGGGCAAACTAGACTAGGATGCCCAGATGAGATTTGCAAAGCCAGGATACCCATTTATTAGGGGCTAGCCTTGGAGCTTTATCAAATGAAGTTAAGATGTGGAATCAAATGGAGGTTTAAAGAAAAAAAAAAAAGAAAACAGGAAAGAGGAGAGAAAAAGTGAGAAACTGAGCAGCCCAGACAAAACCTGGAGATGTCAATCAACACTTACAATTGGGTTTGAACAGACTCCTAGGATTGCTTGCTGAAGAATTCCAAGGATTTCTGTTCACACAGAATGAAACGTGACTGGTGCCCCCTTGCTCTGATTATCTATTGCTGTACAACAAATCACCCCCAAAATTTAGTGTCTTAAAACAACAATCATTTATTATCTCATGATTTCTATGGGTCAGGAGCACTTGGGCAGGTGGTCTGGTTGTGATTTCTGGTAAGACTGCAGTCAGACGGTGGCTTAGCTGGAGTCATCTTTAAGGCTGGACACTCATATATCTGGCGTCAAAGCTGGGAGTACGCAAAGAGCTGGCAGCTGAAACATGGAGAGCAGAGCACCTCTAACCTAATGTGGTTTCACAAGGTCTCTAAAGCACGGTGCTCGGGTGAGCTGGACATTTTATAGGGTGGCTTAGGGCTCCAAAGTGCATGTGCCAAAAGAACAAGAGAGCCAGGTGGAACCTGTGTTGCTTTTTATGACCTAGCATTCTATTTGTTAGAAGTGAGTCACTAAGGCCAGCCTATATTTAAGAGAAGGAGAACTAGACTGCACCTTTTGATGGAAAGAATGTCAAAGAATTATGGGCATGTTTTAAAGCCAGAACAGTCTGCCCTTCAGCCACAGGTTATGTATATTGATCCCACATGCAAAATATGCTCAATCTCCTAAGACCCAACGCCCCAAATATGTCAGCGGGATGGCATCCATCTGGGGCTCAAGGTCCAGTATCAGATCATCCAAATCAGGTCCAGCGCCTGCAATTGGGTCTCCCTGAGTACAGGCCCTTCAGGACAGCTTTTGAGTACCGTTCTTAATTGGAGGCCCTGTAAACTCAAGTGACAAGATTTTTGCTCCCTTCACCCAACATACTTGGATGGAATGGGCGTAGGATACCACTGTAGACATTTCGGTGATCTGTGGTAATCAGGTAATCAGTAGTCTGTAGCAGTTCTGAAATCCAGCCAGGCACATGTTGCTTATTCCTTGATTAGAGTTCAGTATTGTTTCCTAGCAATAATTCTCCATGGCTCCTGACTCCACTCTCTGAGCTTTTGGTTCCTCCCTCTGAATTATCCTTCCTGTTCTATCAAATGGACCCCATTTTTATAGCTCAGTAGTTTTCTCAGCCTGCTTCTTTCCCACAGAATTTTGGGAGCCCAAAAGCATCTTTTCATTCTACACTACCCCTGTCCCTTTTAGTCTGATCAGGCAATGTTTTCAGTAATACAAACCTCTTTAACACATCATGTGTTTCCCATCAATCTTGTTGGGATTCACTCCATTAGACAAAAACCACATCCACAAATCTCAGTGAGGTAAGCTTTTCTCTTCCTTTGACTTCTTCAAAGGCTACTATTAGAAGTGTGCCCTAAGATTTTTAGAAGCATTTCTGTTTAATGGACACATTTGAAAGACATGCCCTTAAGATTTTTAGAGAAACTTATGACTGAGAGAACCTATAAAGTACTTTAAGTCTGTCTGAGGTCTTTCTTAACAAAGGGTTCTATAGTTACATTATCCATCTGGAGATGAAAAATCTGAGAAATAGTTTTATTTTTTGAACCCCAAAGTCTTGTTTCTTTTATACTTAACTAGAGGCCCAGTGCATGAAATCATGAGCGAGTAGGGTCCCTAGGCCTAGCTTGCGATCACGGCCATGTCCGATGCCCCATGACACCCTGTGATGCTTGCCGCCCCACGAAGCTCGATGATGCTCGCTGCCCTGCAATGCTCACTGCTGCTCGCTGCTGGACTCTCACCACCACTCGCTGCCCCGCCTGCTGCCACTCAACAGTCCCCAGTCCAGCCCTGCCATCACCACACACCCCCCCCCCATTCCCCGTTCCCCATGTTTCCCCATTCACCATGCTGGGATCGGAGCCTGCAGGGCAGGGGCAGGGGGGCGGGGGGGGGGGGCTGGATTGAGAGGCAGTCAATGCACTTTATGGTGACTGGTAGAGTGGTTGTTCCAGTCATTATGCTTATGGTCCTGGCCTTTTATTATATAGGATTCTTTCTTGAGGTCATCTCTTTTCTGTCATATTTTACTAAGGGCAGCTAGAAGAATCAGGTGACACCTTTAATATTCATACTAGATCATAAGTTCATAAGATACATTTTCTATTTTCCAAGTTACCACTGGTGAAAATATTGCTAGACTTTCTACCACTTTATCACGACAGCCTCCTTTCTCCAGCTTCCAATGCACTTTCCTTTAATCCTTCACAGACAGCCTCTTCAAAACTCTTTCGATCTCCACCCTCCACCTAGGCCATGAACCACTTCCACATGTTTTAAGTTTAATTACAGCAATGCCTTACCTCTAGGTATCCCCAAATTCCAGTTATCTATTGTTGTAAAAAAAAAAACAAAACCCAAAATTGATGACCTAAAAACAGCATTCTTTTATACTAGAGGCCTGTTGCACGAAAAGATTCGTGCAATATGCCTTCCCTTCCCCTGGCTGCCAGCACCAGTTTTCCTCCGGCACCCAGGACCCAGGCCTTCGCTCCGGCTGGAGCCGCCTTCAAGCCTTCGCTACTCCGGCCAGAGCCGAGCCTAAGTATGCAAATTAACTGCCATCTTTGTTGGCGGTTAATTTGCATATCTCACTGGTTAGCCAAAGGGAGGCATAGCAAAGGTATGGTCAATTACCATGTCTGTCTATTATTAGATAGGATTATCTTTCATCATTTCTGTGGATCCAACATTCTGGATCAGCTTGTTTGAGTAGTTCTAACTCAAGATCTACAGTCAGATGTAGATCTGGGGCCAATTCAAAGACTTCATTCTCAGATATCTGGCACCGGCACATGGTCTGGGAAGACTTGAATGGCTGGGCTAGAACTGTTGGGTCTCTGCAGGGATCCTTCTGTTTGTCCACCTGGTATCTCACTGTTGTTTCTAGCTTGTTGTTTCCATGCTCCAAAGAAATGTACCTTAAGAGAGACAGACAGACAGACAGAAGCTGTATTGCCTTTGATGAACTAGCCTTGAAAGCCACAAGAGTCACTTCTGCTATTTACTCTTAATTAGAAGCAAGTCACTCAGGCCAATCCAATATTTTAAGGGAGGAGGAATTAGATTCCAACTCTCTATGGGAGGGAGGTATTCCAAATCACTTCCACACTTGTGTTAAAATCACCACACCTCTGGAGTTGAACAACATAGTGGCACTGTCATAGTACACATTTACTTGCTGATCGGGAAAAGTTTTGTAGACTGGGAAAAAATCCAAGACTGTGATTTTCTTGGAATTTTGGGAGTTAGGTTTCTGTTTTTAAAATTATCTGCAAGTGAATATTATTCCCCACAAGCACTTGGCAAACCTTTGCCTCCCCTGTTGCTTTTGAATCTGGAGGTGATAACTTGCCTTACAGGAAACCGCGTATTATACAGAGGAGTTTTGTTCTCTGTCCCTCATTAGCTTCCTACATCCCAAAGCCAGGCAGCCACTGTCCCAAAGGAAAAAGAATCCTCCTCAAGTAGCCAGCAAGCAGCATTCTCTCCCTCTCCAGTCTCTAAGACTTCCTAGTGCTTAGATGTGACTTAGTCTGGATAAGTAGCTTTGTAATACTAATTTTTAGAAACTCTGCTGTGCCAAAGAATTAAATAAGCCATTGTGTAGCTTTAAATGCCTCACAGGGGACTGAAATAACAACTTTTGGGACAGGCAAGCAGTTTTCAACCCCACCTCATTCAAGGCAACAAAATCTCTTTTCTGCAAGGTTTTCATTCTGTGGAATGTAAGTTTGGTGGCCATTGCTAGGATAGTGTGCAATCAATTTTCCAAGTGTAAAGAAATTCTCGGGGTGCAGGTATTTTTTCCTTTGCAGGCTGACAAATGGAAGTATGTTTATGGGTGTGTGGGGGGTGATGTGATGTTCAACACTCAGAGATGACTGGAGGCTTCTTTTCTATATTTAGACTACATCTTCCAACTCATGAAAATGAATTGCTTGTTCTTTTCCCCCTCAAACCATTCTCCCCATACTCTCCCTCCTCAGGCTTTATTTATTTATTTTTTAAAATAACTGAGTCACATGAGATTCATTCCTAAAGCTTAGGACTTATTTTTAACAACTTGCTCAAACACAAATCCCATTGTTCACCTCCTTAGGGAGAGTGAGTTACTCTGGGGCAATGGGAGGGGGTGGCGGGCGGGGGGGGGGGGGGCGCGGAGGGGAGTGTTAGACATTTTGTGAATATTCTTTATTTGGTGAATAAAGATTTACTTTACATTAAAATAAATTGTGCAGAAAATGTGATAGATATATGAGTAATCCAACGACTACTGTATTGGAGACCAGATGAGAAATGATTGAAATCCACAAAGCTTTGTGGAAAGCAGTGAGGGGAATAGGGACCGGCAAAGGCAAACTTTAGAGATCATTGAACTGGTGTAGACCAGACAAGTGAAAGAAAAAAATAGTCAGCAAAGAAGGCAAGAGGAGGGAGGGAGGGAGGAGGAAAGAGAGAGAGAGAGAGAGAGAGAGAGAGAGAGAGAGAGAGAGAGACTCTGATGACAAAATATCATATTGCATCAGATCAACTTCCAGCTCTTAGTCTCTTCATTTTAGTCACATCTTTCCTTCTTGGGTATCAACAATATTGCTGCCAAAACTCTACAGCGAGGGGTGACATCAACATTTAAGTCTACCGCAGACAGATGGCAACATAAATCTCCATTGTTGCTCTCTTAGAGGATTCCCAGCGCTACTGCTGCTGTCTACAGTGAATGGGGCCTTAGAGGTGACTGTTTCCCACAGAGGCGCTTTTTAGGTTTACTTTCAGGAAGTTAAGATGCTTCATTGTTTAGGGGAATTTTGTTGGCAATGATTGTGGGAATTACAACAGCCATAGAGAGCTGATGCTGGATGAAAGTTACCAATTAGCAACTCTACAACTTCCTGCCTGCTCAGCCTCCCAGGATAGCAGAGGAGGCTGTTACAGCAGGCCACCCCTATCCAAAAAGTTTGTTCATGACCACACAGAGTAGCCCGGCTAACAGATTGCCTTCATTATAGCCAGGGAAAGCTCAATGGTCAAGCCCTGTTTTTGATCAGAGAATCTCAAAGAACATATTTAAATTTATGATCATGGACTTAACCAGAATATGGCCTTTTGCTGAATTGGCTTAATTTTTGAATGTTCTGTTTTTCTGTTCTGTGACAACTCCTGGTTGATAGATCTTCACTAAATACTATGTAACATTAACACCTTTTTAGATGATTGTCTCCTCTGCGTGACTCCAATGTCTGCTCACTCTCTACATGAGCACAGGCTCTGGCACACAGTAGGCCCATAACAAAATTGCATTGAGTGAGGCAGTGGGTAAGAACCTGCACTGCTCTTCTTCCACCTGAAATGCCAATTAATCCCTGGCCATCTGCAGGCTGCCTGGGAAGCCTCCCCTGACTGCCCTTGCTCTGCTTCCCCAGCACCCCATGTATAACTTTTCATTTATTTTGTTTCATTTCCTTATATTAGATGGTAAGTACTTTATTATTACTTATCTATTTACACATCTGCTATTTCTGTAATTCTAAGGGCCAAACATCAACAATATCATATGGTCTAAGGTAAGAGAAAAATAGGAGTACATAGTGGGCATACATAGTAGTCAGACAGACGTAGGCTGAATACTGGCTCAGTCACTTTGCTTACTGTGTATCCTTGTCAAGCTCCTTAGCTTCTCCATGTCTCAGTTCCCTCATGTGTAAAATGAAAATAATAATAGCAACTGCATCATAGCGGTGGAATGAGGATTAAATGACACCCACTGCATGCTAACATATAATAAATGTTAGCCAGAGTTAGTCAAAAGATAAATATTAATAAATGTTAGCCAGAATTAGTCAATAGATAAATATTAATAATAAATGTTAGCCAGAGTTAGTCAAAGGATAAATATTGCTAGTTGTTGGAGGTACAAATGTGGATAAGATAAAAGCAGGCTTGCCTTCATGGAGCTCACAGACACTGGAAGTGTGAGAATGAATCTGATCAATGCTACAAATGAGGAGGATGTTATGTGCTAGAGGTATCTGTTTACAACTCTCGTGGCAGGGTGAAACCATCCTCTGTATTTCTGATTTCCTAAGTAAATCACCAGAGGGCTTGACTATCCTTTTCCCTGGTATATGGTGTATACCACAGTTCAGTAACTAGTCTATGGCGGATACTCAATAAATGTGTATTGAGTGATACAATGAGTGAGTTAACTAATCAATGAGTAAATGAGCTATAGGTCCAGATCTGTGGATGTATGAGACAGGAGCTTCTCAGATGAGCAGCATTCACAGCCACAGCAGCCAGGAGTTCTTTCTTAGGAAACTGAAGTTGCCCAGTGTTTTACTACAGAGGTTTATAGGCCAGAATCTGTTTTGGATGGAAATGCAAAGAGGCATCACTCAGCTAAACTCTGGGGTTTTGACTGGTTATTGTTTATTTTTAACTATCTTTTCACAAAGTTGAGGCACACACAAAAAATGAATTTCTAAACATTATTGTTTGTGTACAGTGATATCATGTAAGCACACAAACAGAAAAGTGAAAGATGATTTCACAAGCCATTTATTTACTCACTCATTTTTATACATCCCACAAGCCTTCTATGTACAGGGCTCTGTGTACCTAGCAAATGTTTGGAAGAAAAACAGCCAGCCCCCAGCCACACTGTTTAATGGTACTCTGCTTCAGGACCTGTTTTTCCTTTATCTTCTAACTTAGTTCATCATGTACATTTATTTATTTATTTATTTACTTAAGAAATATTTGCCAAGAGCCCAGTAAGGGACACTGAGGACTCAGTGATGAGAAAAGCTGTCTTGGCCTCTGATTCCATTAAACTTGGGGCCTAATGGAAGAGGACAGACAGTATCAAACAGTCACATGAATATGTAATCAGACTGCAACTACGGCTGCCATGGGAAAGAGGGTGTGATGAGGAGACATAGCAGGGTCCCGACCCGGGAATCAGGAAAAGCTTCCAGAGGAAAGTGACTTTGGAAGCAAGATCTGGACGTTGAGGGGAGGAGGCAGGAGCAGGAGACTGAACTGTAGAAGCCAATGTAGGGAGTGACCTGGGCTAAGGGCCATGAAGATGAAGGAGGAGACTGGAAAGGGTCCAGGGAAATTCAGGTCATATTAGTAACTGTTAAGGATGTTAATGAAAGGTGTGAACTGCTCAGATTTCTATTTTTCACTCTGTTTACTAGCAACTAGATTGTGGGTTCTTTGAGTTATGAGGCTGCATCATACTCATTTTTACATCTCTGACCACATCCAGCAGAGGGCTTTGAATGCAGGTGGTGCTCAGTTAAGATGGGTTGAATATGAGAAAGCATGTCAGAGATGGGACCATGTGCTGGGATGTTCATGATGACCTAGGTCAGTGGATACTTGCATCTTCAAACCAAGAATCCCCAGTGGTTTCCCCTTGGCCATGCAGATGAGAGATGAAGGGGCACGGACCTGTTTTTTATTTAAGAAATGTTTCCGTTTATATTCTTTCTCTCTGAAAGAAAGAATCCTCTGCTAGCCCCCTGTTCAGATCCTCATTAGAAGACTTGCTAGTTGGCCACAATCTCAACTGCAAGACTCACTGATCCTTCTGATGACTTGGGGCAAGCTGTGGGGTGATGCTCTCTCACTAAGAGAATGACCAGCAGCTCAGGCTCCATATTCCCTGACTTCGCTCTTTCTATTCTGAAGACCTCTGCTCCCACACAGGTTGGTCAGCAGGATTATGGGTATCCTTTTTGAATTGTGACTTCTTATACTTTGGGGTGGATGCTCAGCAGCTGTGGACAATGCTCCCATCCTCACTAAAGAAAATGTTGTCCCTGAGCTCCTTAACAATACCTCTGCCACCTCTATCTTTAGATGCTCAGGGGAAGGCTTTCTGGAATAGGGACAGCAGATAGAGATACATTCCAGAGGCCCTTTCACGCAATAATGATTTCCTCAAAATGAGCCCAGATTGCAAGGACCTACATCCCCTCCAGGTAGCTTTCTCCCCAGTGTGTGGATAGTATGTGAATATGATTGTATAGATGCAGCAGGAGGATGAGCTCCTGATCACTCTTTAAAGAGTGATTGTCCACAATGATGTCATTTTTAAAGCCACTAGACACCACGGATGATGGCCAAATGACTGACATATTCTTAATCAGCTTCCATATATATCTGTTTGGCTGTTTTCATCCCTTCTTATTCCTTGTGCTTCTGTGATATCACCTCAGCCTCAGAGATTCAGCGGGGCTGTGTGCTGAACACATGAATACTAAAGAATTGGTTTCCTTAGTAACAATAACCATGAAGCAATCCTCAGAACTTCTTGCCTTTCTGTCCGACTCGCTTTCTGTTTGTTTTCTCTTGGTCACGTAGGGTAAGATGCCCAAACCAGGCCTGCCCATCAAGGACACACATTCATTTTGTGAGCCATGAGCAGAAGGAAGGCTTGTCTCTGCTGATGTCACATTTCTTTTCTCAGCCTGCTGCCCCATTCTGTGGGGTCAGGGCTCAGCCCGAGCACCTGCAAAGGCCCATGACCATCTCCCTTTCTTCCTTCCAGTAAAAATCTGGGACTACACACCATAACGCAGGACACAGAACTGAAATGATTTCTCCGATGTGGCACTCTCCTGAAAGAAGACATCCTTTCTGTCCACAAAATTCATAATTATAAAAAGAAAATCTTAAGCAAGTAGAGAAAGTTCTGATGATTTTCCAAGGTGTTCTGTTGTTTTTTCAGTGTTTGTTTGTTGTGAGAATCTGCCCTACTTCCTGCCCCAATTCCCAACTCTAGTCAGGATGAACCCAGGGGCCTTCTTCCCCAAAGGGAGCAGAGGGAGACATTCTGAAGTGTGGCCCTGATACTATAGTCTGCTTCATAGGACACTGTTGTAGGAATTCAATTAAATAATGAATATACCGTAGGTTCTCACTTAATGGCGTCAATGGGGTCTGCAACTTTAAGCAAAACGACACATAATGAAACCAGTTTTACCAAAGTCACGAGGCCAGACACCGTGAGTCTGAGGGTGACGATGATGACACAGTCCTCACCCTCATGAGGCTCACCGTCTGAAACAATCATTTGAATGCAAGGCTCAATTGCAAGCACAGTACGACAGGAGCTATTCCCAGGGTAACAAGGACCACTTGAGAGAAATGTCTAATACAGCCTGTGAAACTGGAGGCACACAGGGAAAACTCCCTGGAGAATGGTAAGCCTGAGTTAAGTCTTAAGAAAAAAAGAAAAGTAGTAGGAATGGGTAAAATACATTGAACGCTTACTGTATATGAGGAACTTCATGTTAGACAGTAGGTCCTCAAATAACGTCACTTCATTCCATATCAGTTTGTAACAAAGTTGATGAGATACTGTAGGAACTTAAACTCTTGTTTGTGTCAAGTAGCCTACAATAAAGTTGGTCTCATTATATGTCATTTTGCTGAAGTTACAGACCCCATCGATGACATTGAGGACTTATTGTACAGGAATTATTTAGTTCCCTCAGTAGTGTCCTGTGAAGTAGACTCTAGTATCGTGCCCACATTTCAAACAGGCTCAGGAGTCACAGTTCTTCACACACGGCCACAGAACTGGGAAGTGGAAGAGCCCGCAGTCAAACCCAGAGCTGTGTGACAGCCAAGCCCGGGATCTAAAGCGCAGGCTGAGTGGAAGTGGGGAGTCCCGAGGCTCTCCTGTGATAGGCACACAAGCAGTTGCTTTTGCCAGGACCTGAGTGTGGGGTGAAGCATGGAGAGAGGCAGGCAGGGCCAGATTGTGACGCCTTGCTGATAAGCTCAGCCACGGTCTTCAAAGTAAAGGCAAGCTGCTGAAGGATTATAAGTAATGTTGGGAAATGGCCTGGTTGCATTTTGTAAGGCAACTGTGAATAGGATGGATGTGAGGGGTTAGAACTGGGGACAGGGAGGTCAGTTAGAAGCCCTTGCGGTCAGTAGTTATGGTAAGAAGTGATGTTGGCTTGATTTGGGGCATTGGCAATGGGGACAGCAAGGAAGGGGCCTCCCACAGCTTTTCCATGTAGCTCCATCTACTGGACTCCTCTTCCAACATTGCACCTGCAGCTCAGGCTCCAGAGCTCCTTTTGATCTCGTATCTTTAAATCTATCTGGAGTTACCTTACCCTCCCACGCCCTACACTGTATCTCATTTTGCTTTAGACTCCAAAGGCCCACTATAACAGTAGGCACTTAGCAAAAAAAAAAAAAAAAAAAAATGCTGAATGGGAGAATGAATGAACTGAAATCATTTCCAATTTTAATCCTATTTAATAAAACCTGTGGTCCCACTATCCTCATTCAAACGTGGTATGAAGGCTGGATGTTCTGATCAAGCATGAGATGTGACTGATCTGGCTATCACAGTGCAGATGATCCTTGATTGGTATGTGATATCATTTTCTCTGTTTTGGATTTGACACTAAGTGATAGATGTCAGACAGTATGTACCTCAGACCCCTTAGTTAGAAGAGAAAGAAGTGGAATTCAAGAGGATAATTATGTGTAATTTTCTATTTACTTAGAAGAGGCAGGGATGGGCCCTCTTTTTATAATTTTCCCAATTAAAAATTGGTCCCAACTCTGTGACAAGTTGAATTGGGCACGCACACAAAGAGATCGCTGAGGCATTTTAATAAGCTGAAGACCTACTGTGTAGCATTTTTAAGGCAACACAATTCATAGCTGATAATTTGAATAGCTTCTCCCAGCTGGTGATCTTAATTTGTCCTTGATCTAGAAGTAAAAATTTCAAAAAGTAAACACAATCTGCATACGGATGTTCATAGCAGTTTTACTCATAATTGCCAAAACTTGGAAGCAACCAAGATATCAGATGAATGAATACATAAACTGTGATACATCTATTAGCAGTGGGGAGCTCTCCATGCCCCGACCTGCTGCCGGGGGAAGTGGGCTTCTTGTGATATCATGAGAAAAAGAATTTTCTGAAACTCACATGGGAGCATGAGGTCTTGTAGAAAGCTTTATTTCTGTGGAATCAAACCCCTTGGTTTCCAAGGTCCCATTTCCCTCCATCCTACCAAGGAAGAAGTTCAGCTGTATCTTCAGCAGGGCTAGGATTAAAGCCAGTGTCCAGAGTTCCTGTTCCATGTCTGCACAGTCCAATCCAGCATTTGGCGAGCTTAGTTTGTGTTCCCAGCTGTAGTCCATCAGTCCATTGCGTGTGGGGTCCACAGGACCACATGGCTATGGAGGGAACAGGGGCAGGAACAAAACCAGAGGAACAAAAGAGCAAAGAGCCAAGAGAGAGATAATTCCTTTGTCTTGAGATTATATAGCCCCAAATTTCTGTGGGCTTGCAGGGGATCTGCCCTCTCTAGCCAATGATCTTTGTTTCCAGGTTTGACTGGCAGCAAGCACCTTCCCTATGTCATCCTGACTTTACTGTGGCAGGGATGGTCTTTGGCCGAGATGGTCTGCAGGGAATGGACCAGTGGTTCCCTAAGGAGTGTAAAGTTGCAGTTTCCTGGTGAGTCTGCCCAGAGGGCCATACTTATAATGTCTGGCCTTTCTTTTTCTCTTTTCCTATTATTATTACCTAGCTAATTACAATGGTATCACATCCAGGCAGTAAAATATTAGCACCAAAAAGAAATGAACTATCAGGCCATGAAAATACATGAAAGAACTGAAAATGCATATTACTAAGTAAAAGAAGCCAATTTGATAAGGCTATATACTGTATGATTCCAACTATATGACATTCTGGAAAAGGCAAAACTATGGAAACAATAATAAGATCAGTGGTTGCCAGGAAGGGTGGGCAAATGAATAGGCAGAGCACAGGAGATTTTTAGGGCAGTAAAAATATTCTGATATTATGATAGATCTGAGTCATGCGTTTGTGCAACCCATAGAGTAAACTGTAATGTAAACTGTGGACTTTGGCTCCAAAATAGGTTCATCCTTGTTTAAAAAATATTCTGCTGAGTCATGTTGGTAACAGGGAAGACTATGCATGTGTGGGGCCAGGAGGCATGTGGGAAATCTCTAAATTTCCCTCTCAATTTTATTGTTAACCTGAAACTTCTCTAAAATTTGTCTTGATTTTTTAAAAAGGCACCCCCCCCACACACACACACACAAAATCAGAATAAATAAATATCGAGTAATTTCAATGACATCAGCTGTGATGGCGTGAAGTGGACATATTATTCTATGGCCCTGCTTTTTAACAAATAACGTAAGGCTTACTTTTTGTACATATTCCCAATAAAGAATTTTGACAAACTATGTACATCCCATGCACATTTTTAGATAACTTTGGAGGAGCAGGACTCAGACGGACTAAAGCAGTGGTTCTCAACCTTCCTAATGCCGCAACCATTTAATACCATTCCTCATGTTGTGGTGACCCCCCAACCATAAAATTATTTGCGTTGCTACTTCATAACTGTAATGTTGCTACTGTTATGAGTCATAATGTAAATATCTGATATGTAGGATGTATTTAAGCGACCCCTGTGAAAGGGTAGTTCGACCCCGAAAGGGGTCGTGACCCACAGGTTGAGAACCGCTGCACTAGCCAAAGGCAACAAGTCACCACCAACAACTCAAAAAGACACAGGAAAATACAACTACTTCTTCAAAAACCATACCACAGAAATTACCATATTTTAATATGTGGTTCCACACTGAATTATTTCACAGTTATAATTAGGTTGCTAATGCAGTGCAGAATTGGGCGATACACTAATTTGGTATACACTTTATCTAATCTGATGGAAATGGGACATTTAGAGGGCCTGACTTTTTTTAAGCAATTAAAAAGGACTTCTCCAATTTAAGAACTTTAATATCATATTTTTTTTTATTATTGTGGTGGGCTTTGTGGTGTGTATTTGGTGGGAGAGAGAGAAAGAGAGAGATTCCATCCCAATTATAGGCACAAGCCATATGCTTTTGTCTCTGATTTGTTTTCAGTATTCATCTTGTAAGATTCTTTTCTTTCTTGCCTGCTTTCTCTCTCTCTCTCTCTCTCTCTCTCTCTCTCTCTCTCTCTCTCTCTCTCTTTTTCTTTTTTGCCTTTGGTGAATTAAAACTAAATTTTCTTCTCCAGGACAAGTCTCTGTTCCAGTCATAGTAAATACTAATTTCATTTCCATCCTATTATTTTTC
Organism: Myotis daubentonii; assembly: GCF_963259705.1. Classification (NCBI taxonomy): domain Eukaryota; kingdom Metazoa; phylum Chordata; class Mammalia; order Chiroptera; family Vespertilionidae; genus Myotis; species Myotis daubentonii. The sequence continues at coordinate 46,556,187 of NC_081849.1, forward strand.
TAATTAAGCATTTGTCATGCAAAAGGAGATCTGAGGTGCCTGTGCTTTCCATTATGTAAAATATTCAGTTATGATAATAGTGTTGGGATGGTATCTTGAAGGTATTATAGAAAGAAATCAGGGAAGAAATAAAATAAAATTAACTATATTTTACCTGAAAGTTTTGCCTGTTTATTTTCTCCCTACTAGGCCAAAGTTCTAATGTTGACAATGTCTCATTATGAAGGATGAACACAAAATTATCATCCTTTAATAAGGAGAATTCTGTTAAATTCCTATCTAAGTTTTTAAGGTTAAAATATAACCTTGCATCTCATTTTTTTCTCTTCTCCACAGTTAGTAAAACCTATAACTTCTATACTTGATGAAATGTGCTTCTGAGCTCAAATTGTTTCAGAACAAAGTAGGAATATGCCAGAGGACAACCTGATATTTCTTGAAAATTCTTTCTTCCTTCTTATGACAAATCCCAAGGGGCGAAGCTCTGTCGAAGGAGAATTTATTTTCTAAACCCTTTGAACACAAGGCTTTTCCGTTTTCTGTGGCAATATGTTTTTCCCAGACAAATATTAACAATTATATCTTATATCCATATTTATATCCATACAGATGTATCCTTTACATGTATGTATATGTGTATCTACATGTATGTCTTTATCAATTTATAAAATCTCAGATTTTATTATTTTTTTAACTTTTCATTGTTGAGAGTATTACAGATGTTCCACCCTCTTTCCTCCCCATTGCCCCTCTCCACCCTGATCATGTCCCACCCCAGGCCTTCACCACCCTATTGTCTGTGTCCATGGGTAATGCATGATGCATATAAATTCTTTGGTTAATCTCTTCCTCCTCCCCCCTCACCCCTTTCCTCTGAGATTCATCAGTCTGTTCCATGTTTCCAGCCTCTGGTTCTATTTTATTCATCTGTTTATTTTGCTCATTAGATTCTTTGTTCATTTATTTTGATTTTTAGATTCAATTGTTGATAGATATGTATTTATTGCCATTTTATTGTTCATATTTTTTATCTTTGTTTTTCTTCTTAAAGAAGACCCTTTAATACTGGTTTGGTGGTGATGAACTTTAGCTTTTTCTTGTTTGTGAAGCTCTTTATCTGATCTTCAATTCTACATGATAGCTTTGGTGGGTAGAGTCACCTTAGTTGTAGGTCCTTGCTTTTCATCACTTTGAATAATTCTTGCCACACCCTTGTGGCCCACAAAGTTTCTGTTGAGAAATCAGCTGACAGGCTACAGGAGCTCCGTTGTAAGTAACTAACTGCTTTTCTCTTGCTGCTTTTAAAATTCTCTCTTTGTCTTTAAGTTTTGACATTTTAATTACAATGTGTCTTGGTGTGGGTCTCTTTGAGTTCATCTTATTTGGTTCTATGACAATATGGTTGAGTTCTCACAACTTGTATTTTGTACACTTCAGGCCAATGTCCGCATACTCATTTTCTCACTCCCCAGTGAGAGTTCACTTGTAAGAGTTGCTGATCTCTCCACATCATTCTTTGGGCTCTCCAAGTGAAAGATGATGAATAAAAAGCAAGTAAGTTAATTAACTGAGAGACACGGAAACTCTTCCTATGAAATTTTATAAAGAGCCAAAGTGAAAGAGATGTGAGTCCAGCAAGGGACAGTGCCAGCCTGGAGAGGACACAGGCCCCACCAGAGACCAACTAAGCAGGAACCCAAGACCTGGTCCTGCCAGATCTCCACATGGTTTTAGGCAAAGCCAGGCACCAGATATTTATATGAAATTTCCAGATTCTTAAATATTTGCAACACGCTTTTTAATAAGTCTTTTAACACCCTACCATTCAAGCAAAACAGTTGGAAGACTGACTTGGGCCAGCAGTATGTACCCAGGTCCAGATTTAATTCCCTGAAATAACTGACCTGCTGATCCTCCTTGAGGCCTTGGCTCCCCGCCCCGTGCTCAGCACATGGTAGAGAAATACCCGGAGAAACAGGATCACCATTAGCATTGCAGGTTTCCAAGGAGTTAAATGACTGACCCCTAGTTTCAGTAAACAGTTCTCTGCTGTGTAAAAACCTCTGTGCATATGGTTCTTTTCCCTAAACAGTATTACAACATTTGCAGATTTTTATTCACTTGCCAGCTTGCTCTTGCACAACTTTTCAAGGACACTAAGTCTGTCTCCTCATCTATTAAACAGAAATAATTATGCGTGACCTGAAAATAAGCGAAAGCTTATAAAAATGTTATACAAACAGTGGCGATCAATCCAGATATAAGAAATCACTGTTCTCTAAATTCTTCCCTGGAATCGAAGTTTGAAACCAAGGAACAAAGGCTCTCTTATCTTTCTCCTAAGATGGTGTTTCCTTAACTTTAGTCATGACTTTTTTGCCACAAAAACTGCATAATTATTTTCTATGAATATTAATGACATAATCTTTTTCTTTAAGTCAAACGACATTTTTTTTCCTTCCTGCCAACTATCATTTTCAACTACCAACTTTATCTTTGTCCTAAGCAATAATATTCATGAATGCACAGGTTTTATTTCCTAATATTTAACTTTTATACACACACATACATATATACGTTGACATATAATATTCATCTATGTACCACCTGAAATCACCTTGCTTATCACCAGTTATATGTCTCCCATCATCTTGGAATATTCTTTCCCCCAGGAGTAGTAGAATGTCATAGGAAGATTTTCTGTCTCTCTCAGTTTATTCATTTACTCACCGAGCATTTGTCACCTACTGTCTATCTCACGGAGGTGACAAATGAAAATGGAACAGGCAGGAGATTCACATCATGGGTTCCACAAAAATCTTCAGCCACTCTAGGAAGCTTTGTGAGCCCATGTGGCTACTGAATTTCAGGTAGGAAACTCACGCTCCAAATCTTCCAGCTCCAGGCTCCAGTGGACTTGGTCAGGCTCAGGAGTCACAGAAGGGAACCCTGAGAGAGCAATATGGTCTGTGCGAAGTGCTGGGGCTCTGCAACTAGAGTTGCCCCAGGGGAAACGGGCTAGTGCTACTTGTGAGTTTTCACACAGCAAATCAGGTGGCGCCTTTGCAACAGCTTTCATACAGCAAGCTGTCTGGTGCCATGTTCCTAACTACCCAAGCCCCCACCATTATAACTTCTCAGATTGGCTTTGGTCATTTAATAAGATAATGGCATTTACACCAGTCTCCATTAGGATATGAGATGATGTTAATAATTTCAATCTGTGTTTCGGTGGCGCCTCTCTGGTTAAGCACGGAGAGTTTATCTCATTTTCATCTTCATGACACCCTTGGGAAGCCAGCATTTTTTATTGCATTACTACAGAGAGAGCAGCTGAGGCGTCAAGAGGTTATCCGCATTGCCCAATCTGCTGCCAGATCTGAGATCCCAGCTCTGCAACCTGGTTTGATGTTGTCTAAAGTATCTGTATTGTGTGTACTCATTTCACAGTAAATGTGGGGAATGGCTTTGAAAATGTTTCCATGTAGGACTGAAAATTCATAGGCTCTTTAAACCTTGCAGTGCGCAATCAATAGGGTGTGCCTTCTCCAATTAGCAAACAAACATAGAGGTCTGATGCTGGAGTCTCGCACCCTAACTACCATCCTCCAGGTAACTTATGTAGCATTTGCATGTGCCAGGCACTGTTCCAAGTGCTCTATAAATATCAGCTCATTGAAACCTCGTAATGAGCCTATGGAGGAGGCACCATTACATTACTCACTGTTTAGGGAAGGAAACTAAAGACCACTTGCCTACGTTCCCACAGCTGGTAAGGGGCGGAGCCGGGATTCAAATCCATACAATCTGGTTCCTGGGTTCTTATCTTTAAACCAGTACATTCTGCATCCATCAAGCTTTTAAAGGCTGTTTGTTTGAAAATGTACTATTTCTCTCTTTCTCATGCCAAAGTCTTTTCCCTGTCAGTGGTTATCCTCTTAACCTTATTCCAGGCAGAAGCTTCCCATTCAGCCAAGGATCCTGGCGCCCCAGCCTGTGCTTATAGTCTCGATGGATGACTGCTGGTATTTTAGCACCGACGGCAAAAGAAGTTCAGCAAATCATCAATCTATTCCATTCAGAGTTCAACATGACACTTCCCAAAAGGAGAGAAGAAAGGAAGTCCTTTCTTCATTTTGCTTTGGAAAAGAAAGGGAAAAATCTCCCACCAGTTTGCCCAAGATTGGGATGAGTTTTTATAGTAAGCAAAGATATTCTTCGCAAGGGATTTAAGCAATACACCTTATGTTTAGAGAGTGTTTTCAAAGTGTTATACATGTTCATTATCTCTTTAGATCCTTACACAACTGCCCAGTGAGATAATCAGGGAAGCTATTTTTATAACAGCCATTTCACAGATGAGAAAACTGAGGCTCGGCGTCGTTACATAAACTTGCCCAAAATCACTGGCTAATGAGCTGCAGGAACAAGGTATGCCCAGTGTCATATGTGAATGAGCCCTATAAATGATCTCACCTCATATTAAACTTAATAGCTTCTGGTGATATCATTGTTAAAACCAGACATTTAAACGAATGAAAGTCAGAGGGAATCCTCCTTAAGGTTGCAGACAGTCGGGACACCTGAGAACATTTAATGGTTTCCATGTTCCGCTCCCTCCTCCTGTTTGAGAGAACATGAAATCGACATTCAGGGTCATGGAAAAGAGAAGAGCTCCCATGTGGCCACTTCTGTCAAACCTGGGACTTGTACTCTGCTTGCCCAGAGTCTGCCCACCACCGAGTGAAGGGAACCCCTAGGTCTGAAGAAGAGCCATTTCCCTTGTTTCAGGCTGTCTCTTCTCCCCTGGTTATAGACACTGTGTGGTGGGAAATTAGTTCCAGTAAGGAAGGGAAGAAAAGGCAAGTCACTTGGATGAGTAATGTATAGACTAAGCATTGGGCCCTGAAGGTCAAATCAGACAATTTATACTTTCTCTGTTAAGTGTTTCCTATAGAAAATTGATTATTTTTCTCTTCCAATTACTGAAACAATTCAGTGAATTTATCACATAATTTAAGATTTTTTATACTTAAGTTGCCTATTTATTATTATTCTTTTTATTGATTGTTCTCCAAACAGGTTGTTATTGCAAGTGAGCATTGGCTTCCCTCCTCTGCACAGGTTGTTACCTCCACTTGACTGGGATCCAATTGTCTGATGTGAGCTTCTTTGGTTTTTCTACCTGCCACTGGGGTTTCCTGGATTTTCTCCCCAGTCCCTCTCTCATGGAGAGAGGAGGCATCCTCCCTACTTCTACATCTGCTCGAGACCCCCTCTTTGAGAAATTCATTCCATCCTTTATGAACATCTCTCCTGGCATTTCAGTCCCACTGTGTGCCTCAGCCATTCTCTCTTTACTGGGATATTTCTCTTTATCCACCAAGAGATTTAAGCCTTTTCAATTCCATTTTTCATGGCACCCTGTTTTTGCTGGCTTTTAGGTCATTAAAGTCTGACTTTCTTCTCTTTGTAGTTTCTGTTTCATTTACTTACATTTCTTCCTCTACCCCCCCAAAGCATAGTTTAACATAGTTATGCTCCAAAGTTTGGTCCTTATCATTTTCTCTATTTTCTAGAATTTCTCATTTGGTGGTTTATCCATCACATTGTTATTACTCTTGTGTCTGATATAATATTTTCTTTGTCAAGTTTACTTTGAAACAACAGATTGGTTTCATTTATAAATAAAAGTACAATTCCCTAAATAAAATTTTTAGCCAAAAGGAAGCAACAAAATATCAAAAGACTAACACACCATGACCAAATGTATGAGATTTACTCTAAGAATGGAAGGATAGCTCAGTGTTAGGAAATTTATTAATATAATCCACCATATTCATAGATTGAAGGAGATGGAAGTCATATAATTGCTCCACAGATGTTGAAATGTGATAAAATTTAATATCCTTTCTAATAACAACTCTCAATATTGGGAATAGATGGATATTGTTTCTTTAACATGATAAAATAAATGTCTCTCATATTAAACATCAATTTTATCATTACTGGAAGAATACTAGGAGTATTTTTATTAAATCAAGAATAGGACAATCATCACTAGCATTATTTAACATTTTTCTAAAAGCTCTTGCCAACACAATTAGATAAGAAAAAGAAATGAGATATAAAATAGCAAAGAGAAAGATCTAAAATTATGGGTATCAGAAACCTCAGAGAATCAACTGTAAAATTATAACATTTTAAATGAATTTTATCTAGATGTGTTAGTTAGACAATATGTAGAATACAGTCATTCTCACATTTTGTTAGTGAGAGTTTAATTGGATACAACTTATATGGAGGATACCTTGGTAATGGTTATCATAATTAAAATACGCATAAGCTTTGACCCAACAATTTGATATATTCTTATACTTACACATATACAAATGACATAGATACAGAATATTTATTGTAGCTTTATTTGTAATAAATGATTAGAGGCAAGCACCTGTGAATAGAGGCCTGGTTAAATAACTATGATATATCATTCAATAGAATGTTATACAGTCAGTAAAAAGAAGAAGGCAGCTTTATTGAGTATGGAACTACCTCCACCATACCTGAGTAAGCAACAAGAGGAAGATGTAAACCCATGTATAGAAAACAAAGAAATGAAAAAAAACAGACAGAATTTCCTTATGTGGCCGATATTTAAATACCTAAGGAGCTACCAAAAAATGGTTGCCTCTCAGGGTGGAACTGGGTGACTCAAAGAAAAGGGTGAGAAGAAGAAATTGTCTTTTCTTTTGCTCTATGATTTTTGGTATCAATTGTTAGCAAAACAATTAAAAAGTAGTTGCAAAGTGAAAAAGCTAGAAACAACAAAACCCTCAATAATAACAGAAAATTCACTGCCTCCTAAAGAAATGGAAAAGAAATTCAAATGGAATCTCTTTGGTGGTTATGTAAAAAACCATCCAAAGCTTAATGACTTAAAACAATAAAAATGTATTATGTCTCATAATTCAGTGGGTTGACTGGGCTCAGCTGGGCAGTTCTTCTGCTCACAAGGTATAAACTGAGGTCACTCAGCAGCTGCACTCAGTAGGGAGCCATGGCTGCTGCTGGAATGCACAAGATAACACTCAACCTCCAGGGCCTTTCTCTGTTCCCGCTCATCATTCAGCAGTCCCAGAGCTTCTTCACAGCATGGCAGCTGGCTTCCAAGAGCACAAAAGCAGAAACCACCTGCATTTGAGGGCTTAGACCTGCAACTGGCATACTGTCATTTCCTCTACATTGTATTACTGGTTAAAGCAAGTCTCAAGACCAAACCAGACTCAAGGGGAGGGGAAATAGACTCCATCTCTTAATGGCAGGAATGACAAGGAATTTGTGGTCATCTTTAATCCACTACAGACCTCCACATTGGCTCAGCTCAAATCATCACAGTTATTGCAATAGGTATTAGGAATTACTCCTTCAAGAGTTAATAAATCTGGGTCAGATCATCATATGTAACTTCTAATAGCTGCTGTTTCTCCAAACAAAATAGCTCAATTTCTGATCTTAGAAAATTTAATGTGATAGACTCTTAAAATTCAAGAGCTGTTTTAAAAACTATTTAAAATTCTGCTGGAATTTATATAGGTCTGTTTTGTACATACAAAGATCAGGTGGCATATTTACAAATCTAGAGAAAGTAGGTGAAGTGAATTTTAATCAACCTGTATTTAAAAAAGGAAAGCCAATATATTTCTGTAAAGAAGATGAGTATATCTGGAAGGCAAAAACAACCATAAATCAGAGGTGTCAACTAGCTCTATTACTAACAGTAGAGAAGAGCCTACTCTGGATGCCTGGCAATGCCTACTGGCCACCAGGAGTTTCAGTGGCTTCCTGATGAAAGAGACCTGGGACTGGAGATAAGACGTCCAGTCCATTGGAATGAAGAGATGCTATTGGGCATAATCCAAACTTCTCATGGGTCCTCTACTGTGTCTTACTCTTTCTTCCCTCTGAGTTTTTGCTGATAACCATTCCTGTTTATCACAATGCTCTCCTCTCCTTCCTGCCCACACTTTTCCTGTTGACTCAACTAATTCCTCTTCATCCTTTAGGTAATGGGATTCTAGCTTCATTCCCAAAATTAGGTCAAGAGCTCTTGGGGAAATTCCTACTTCTGTTCAATTTCCCAGAGGCTGCCTTACTTCTTCTCTGGGGTCTTAACCACCCGCCCCCAGCCATGTATGTACACAAAAATCAGCTTCCCTGACTCTGATCAATTAGTCCAGAGGCAGACACTGCACTCAAAGGCGTTCCCTGTTGGGCTGAAAGACTTGGAGTATTGATAACTAAGTCACATGGATGAAGCACACTAGAAGAAAGATCCATAAACTTCTGCCAGAGAGGTGGAGCTAATTTGAGTCTTGTACCTGTTTATCTCTTCCTTGTATCTTCTTAGACACCTCTATGACTTTCCCATGCAATCCTTTCTTTTATAAAGCTATACACACTTGCCTATAACTCCCAATCAAAGACAACACAAGCCCTAGCCCATTTAGCTCAGTGGATAGAGCATCAGCTTGCAGACCAGAGGGATCCCTGGTTCAATTCTGGTCAAGGGCATGTACCTCGGTTGCAGGCTCCTCCCCAGCCAGGGCCCTGGTTAGGGTACATGCAGAAGGAAACCAAACCGATGTGTTTCTCTCACATCAATGTTTCCTTCTGTCTTTCACTTTCCCTTCTACTCTCTCTAAAAATCAATGGAAGAATATCTTCGGGTGAGAATTTTTAAAAAAAGACAACATAATGTATACCAAGTAGAATGAACTCATGCGTACATGTATAAGACATGTGTAAGTATTCTGTTTCCTTTTTCAGTACTAGAATGAAGGCTCTGTGAAGACAGGGGAGATGTTGTGCCTTGTTTGGCATTATATCTCGAACACCAAGCAGAGTATTTGGTACATGATAGGTGCTTCATAAATATTTGCTGAATGAATAAATAAATGGAAATACAAGGTCGATGTAGCTCTTTCAGAAGTACCCAGGAAAGAACGAGACTTCATTATGGCTGAGCAAGAGGGTTAAGGGACCATCATACGTTTGGATTACAAGTTGGTAAGAAATACTTTTAATGTAAACCCTTGATTGAATAGCTGAGGGGGCCACAAACTCAACCTTTGGAAAATATCCTGTGTTATCCATAGCAAAAAGATTAAAGTACGAATTTCCTGTTTACCTTTGGATGCCAAGATCAGCTGAAATCACTTTCTTACCATAGACAGAAAAATCTCTTTAAACATGTGCTGGGCAGGAGAGGAGGATGGTAGCTCCCTGAAGCAGTGGGCCCTGCGGGGCTGTGTGGCCCATCACTGATTAGCGAGAAGACAGCTGTGCAACAGGAAAAATGCTGGCAGTCTCCTGTGGTCGGTGTGTGAGGTCAGAGCAGCCATGACAGCCATTTGCAGCAGGGAGTAGCCAGGGCCGGATGGAAATGAGGGGCTAGAGGAGGTCCAATTTTCTGTCCACTCCAATTCTCTGGAAATAGGGCTGAGAGGGTTGATATTTCAGTATCCAGAATGATTCTACAGCCACAGAGTTCTGGGGTTGCCCCCAATCTATTAGCACATCCAAGCTGGTGTCCCAAGGGTTACACTATCTTAGCTGCATGCCGAGGTTTTCTAGTAAGAAGTAGGGAACTTGTAGGACACAAGTTTTTAATTCATCACAGAGGTGGGTCTCTTTGCATTTTTGTATTTTTTGTAGGACATGAGCCTGCTAGACAACTTGGTCAGATGTATGAAAACTGAGTTTAAAAAATGGAAGCTTTGCATTTCTGTGCTTTAACTATCTACTTTCTAGTTGCCTGGAAAGTGAAACAACTACTTTGCATTGGAATATGTCTTGATAGCAGCCCAATTCTGGATGCAAAAACATCTCTGAACTTTGGAATGATAGCCAACTTAGAGTCAAAAACGAAAGCCTGATTTCCCAACATTCACAATATAGTAACTAACCCTCAAGCCTCATGACTCACCTCATTCTTTGAGGAAGGTTCCAGCTCCGCAAGTTCAAGCCTGTCCCAACCTGTTAGGAAAAGACTCTTTCAACGCACAGGTGTCTATGTAGAGGTGAGACATTTTGTTCAATTGCCCTGGGTCTGAGACCATCAAATCTGTTTAGTAGCAATTTTATCTAAAACATTTCTTATTATTTGGTAAAGATCCGTACCTTTAAAATTTTGCTTAACAATTCTTAAACAGCTTCCCTGTAGTTAGCTAAGGAGAAATTACATAACCCAGTGGTTAAGCTCCTATGGTCTACAGCCAGACAATCTTGGTTCAGATCTCCATTGTCCTGTTCATTTGGGTGTGGCCAGTTCCTTATTCTTCCTGAGCCTCACTCTCTCTTCTGTGAAATGGAGATAAAATAGAGCATTCCTCATGAAATGAATGGGAGAATTAGCAAGCACATGTTGTTATGATAGCTATCTTTAACCCTGTAATAAAAGATAAAATTATAAATTCAGATTGTTTAGTATGGCAGTTTTTTAAAAACTGCTACAAATTCCTTGACACTGCTCCGTTGGAAGTGGTGTCTATGTCTCCCTCACTTGAATCTAATCAGGTCTGTGACTTTTTTGACCTTGACTGTGTGGGCAGTGACACTCTGTGACTTGCAAAGCAAGGTCCTGGAAGAACATGCAGCTTCTGCCTTGCTTGCTGGAACACTGAGCTGCCAGGGACTCGTCTCACTGGAGAGGCCACTGGCAAGCACTCTGGGTGACAGCCCAGCCTAGGAGGAGGCATTTTGGAAGTGGATCCTCCAGCACCAACTTTTCTAGCTCTTAACTGCTGATGTCACCCCCGTTTCTGCTGGAGTCCACCCAGCTGAGTTCCAAGTCATTCCTGCTGTCCCTGTCGATATTCCGGACTCCATGAACTGTGAGCATAATAAAATAGTATTTTATGACACTAGATTTGGCATAAATTTGGAATATATAACCATAGATATATGGAACATTTAGGAAATCATGGGCTTGGGGGTAGTAATGGGAGAAAGGGAAAATTAACCATAATCAGAATCAGCAGATACAAGCTTGATCTGTGTGCATATTTTTCAAACATATATCAGTTTTTAATGATGACAAAGTTTTTACTTTCTTCTTTCTAAGCTAAAAGTCCCATGTTAATCTGAAGGATCTGCACAAATAGAATGCCATACAAACAATAGCAAGGCCCCAAGGGGAAGCGCACCAGCCAGGGTAGACAGAGCCTTCTCTTCTGTTCTTGAGAGAACCGAGGGGAAATGAAAGCTGAATAGAAAAGCTCTCGGTTTCCAGGGGTGGGGAACCTTTTTTCTGCCACAGGCCATTTGGATATTTATAACATTATTCTCTGGCTGTACAAAAGGATCAACTTAGAAATTAGCCTGCTGTATTTGGTCAAACATTTAATTAACTCACCCCCAATAGCTTGGCAGGGCCAGACCAAATGATTTCACAGGCTGAATGTTCCCCACCCTTGGAACAGATCCTGATTGCACTCCAACCTATCAGATCAATATTGCAGAGATTCCTAAAATCAACGTGTTGAGGCAATATTATCAAATGCACTTGCCTACTGGTTAAGATTCTGACTTTATTTATTTTTCCTTTTTATTGAATGTATTGGGGTGACAAAATCTAATGAACTAACAAGCAAAATAGAGGCAGACTGGTGGATAGAAAGCAGACTGACAGCTTTGGGGGCGGGGAGTGAGGGGTTGGGAGGGAATGGAGGGATTGAGCAAAAGAGAGAAAACAAACAAAAAAAAACACCTCATGGACATCAGTGTGGTGATTGCCAGAGGGAGGGATGGGAGGGAGAAGTGGAGGAGGGTATGGGGGAATAAATGGAGACTTGGGGTGGTGAACACACAATACAGTGTACAGATGATGTGTTGTAGAATTGTATACCTGAAACCTGTATAATTTTGTTAATACTCTGACGTTTAAATCTAAGCACTCTTTGTTGTGATCAGAATAACAGTGTATTAAAGCCAGCAAGATACACAATGCCCATTAGATTATCATTCTAATTTGATAAGTGAGGAAACTTAGGCTTAGTAAAGCAAGAAAACTCATAATGATAAAAGAAAAATGGTGCCTTTAACCCAGCCCCAAAGAACATGCCAATGACCAGAATAAATGTAAGTAAGAATGGCAAGTACATCCCCTAAAAAACCTCATCTTGGACCAAATTGAATCACAGGAAAGCTATGCATTGAGTCCTTTTTTTTTTTTTTTTTTTTTTTTTGCCTCCTTACAGAAACACCTTCCCCCATCTAAGATGCATCGTTATATCGTGGGTGGGTATAAGAAATGGCCATCTGACAATCTCCTTTGATGCTTGCTCTTCTTTATACTAAAACATCCAAAATAACTGTCTCACAGTAAGGCAGAATTTTGCATTTCCTAAAAAACTTTCTTTAAGTTACAAAACTGTGTAATTTATCTTGTTTCCTCTGGTGAGCTGCTGTGTTAATTCATGTGGTAACTACATTTGAATTCTGGTTACCCCAACTGCGTGATCAAGTCAACTTCTTAAACCTCCATTTCTGTGTGTTAACTCAGCATCATCTTCTTTCTACCTTCATCAGCACTGTTGTGAAGATGAAGCCGCACACTAAGGTCTGATGACAATGCTAAGAGGGGAAAAATGGCTTGTTTTCTTTTTTAATTTCTTTAAAGTATTAAGATCTCTTCAGCCTTAGAAGTCTAATAAAGTATAAATAACCTGGTGTTTTTCGTTACCCTGGCCAAAGAAATGTTGTCAGATCCGAAATGGCAAAGCCTGGTTGTATGTTTCATTTGTTCTTAATCATAATTCCAAAGATATTGATTTAAGAAGAATTTGTACTGTACTTTAGAAACTGTGGGTTTTTCCATGTTACCTTCAGCCAGAGAATTTCGGGTTAAAGCAAGAAACAAACAAAAAAACCCCAATCAGACTCTGATTTTAAAAGCTGTATAACTTTATTTCCTTCATACATACACACAAAAATATAAAGTCGTGCAGACGGTAGAGCAGAAAAGCTCACTCATAGAAGCACAAATTTTACTTGTTCTCTTAAAACCTTCTTTCTGCACCAAAATGATTCCAAACTCAGTTCCTCATATCTTAGCCAATCAAAGAGGCCTCTTTAAGCTCATGAAACATAAGGTTTTAATTTACAAGGGATCATCTATATTTCTTTCCCAGGGCCTCACAGAAGGACTATATTTTAAATCCAATACAAATGCCTGTATGTTTTGCAAAAGGTTTCCCAGATAATATATACTATTTCCAATTGCATAACAACAACAGAAGTAATTAAAGCAGAGTCATGAGATAGTTCTTTACCTCTAGTCTTTTTGAGGCACTGAGGGTTAAGTAATAGCTTTAGCAAAAATCTTCTCTAGTTAACCTTTGAATTACAAGAAAAATTTAGATAATTATTACCCTACCTTGTTGAGGATAATTTAGTGATGGTGGCGATATTTTTTCCTTTCATATTTCTATTTTTTTAAATGTGTTTTCTGAGATCTGTGTATAAGTAATCCTGATTCATATTAAGACCTAGTGAACATACCCATCCATATTAAATCTTTGACTCTTTCCACGTTTAATATGTAAATTCTAACAAATTATAGCTGACTCTCAAAAGATAAGTTAGTTTAGGATCTTGATATGAATCAGCCAGAAGTGCCTGTGAGATAAAAGTCAAGATAATCAAACTTACAATCTCTTTTGATAAGTTGTTTTAAGGAAAGCAATATGTATTTTTAAAAGATGTATGTAAATGAATCCAAGAACTCTCTCACCAATGTCAAGAACAGATTTGTGTAACAATGAAGTAAGAAAAGGCATTAGGTTTTACAATTGTAGCAAAGAATACAGATGTTTTGGAAGACAAGAATTGGCTAATGTAGAAATTCCTGGGTTGGAAATTCAAGAAGAAATGAGGTAGAGATCTATGCTGAAAGCTCAGGCAGAGTTACTAGTACACCTAAAGCACCTCTATAATAGACTCCTAGGGAGGGAATAGCATAGTCCAAGCATTCTCTCTCACTATCAGCTCCCTAATCCACTAGGAAAGAGAAGAGTTAGAAACTCAAAGCAGAGTAGATCAAGTTCTCACTTTTCATTCCACACACACAAAAGTGATACAGAAGTGAGAGTCCAACCTTATAAAGTTTAGTTTCAAGATGTTAGGTTTAATCCAGCAATTCTCAAATTGTATTCCATACTGCATGAGGGTCAAGCAAAATATTTACTGTGTGTGTGTGTGTGTGTGTGTGTGTGTGTGTGTGCGCGCGCGCGCGCGCTTTTCAAGTGCATAGGTATATTTCAAATGCAGGAAATAGGTAAGAGAATGTTTAAAAAGGTTCTTTACCTTGCCACTTCTCAGAGATTTTATTAAGCTCACATGACTCTCCAATCAGGACAAAGAGTATGGCCTTTTCCCAAACTTATTTGAACAAATTTATTTCACAGAACACCTTTAGGGAACCTATGGCATTTCACAAAATACAATTTGGAAAATGCTAGTCTAACTCATCAGTCCCAAGCATTGATACTCCTACCATCTCTATCCAAGTGTAGAAAACTGTGTTAAACACTGAGGAACTGCCACGACCTGCACCCCAAAACCAAATTTTCTCCTATAATTTTCAGGAATGGACATGTTCACCCAATGGAAGTCCATGGATTTTGGTCAGGCACAAAGCATACCCTGGCACTTACTGGCTGTAGGACCTCGTACAAACAACTTAACTGCTTTGGTCCTTGGTGTATGGGATGATGCTCCAACCTACTGAGCCACCCGGCCAGGGCCAGGAACACTTTAAAACAAATATATATTTTATGCATCTACTGAAGTTATGAATAGTTGAAGAACAAAAATATATATATATATATATATATATATATATATATATATTATAGTTGGAGCAGTGTCATTTTGATTTAACAGGTAAAGATATGACTACACAATCTTTAGAGACACCAACATGCATGGTGATGAAATTCACAGTGTCCTGTTAATGTGTAGTTCAAGTAACGTTGCCAAACTCAAGGTGTTTGCCACCTGGGGTGTTCTATTAAAGGATGAGATGCGGTTGTAGTTAGGTAGCTTTATTTACTTGCAGCAAGTAAACAGGGAGTTGACATCCAAAGCTGTCTCTCTGAAGGGGGTTCTCAAGTTTTTCCCTCTAAATATATACTATTTAGTCAATTACATTTCGATTCCTTTTTTGCAGTTACTACACTTACCTGGCGGGGTTCTGGTGGAGCTCATCCAGTTACAGCTGCGTCTGCAAAATACTGTGCTATATTTTAGCATTTAGCAAGAATAGCATTCAGTAAGAACTGCCCAGACCTTGAAACCCAGGTCCTAGCTAACAAGGACACCCATCTTAAGTAGTGACCTTCATGTGTGTACTAATCTTCACGCTTTTTGGTGACAGTGTGCCCCTGGCTCCCTCTTTCACAGTCATCTTATAGCCATCCCTTGCTGATGTGGGGGAGAAGTGGCCTTTAGTAGCTCCCTATTGTCTGTCTGTATAATTAAGCCCAAACTTTTTTAGCATGGACTAAAACTTTCTCCTGACTTCCCCCAAATACTTCAGCCACTCTTACCCGCTCCCCCCCCATACACACACACACACACACACACACACACACACACACACACTCATCTCACCCTTTGAGCAATTTAAGCATTTCTGAGCTCCTCCTGTCTTTTGCACCTTCCACTCACCTCTCCATCAGAACCCTCCCTACCCTTTCCACAGCCTGGCTGCTTCCCACCTGCTCCTTCAGCTTGAGATAGGCCCTCAAGTAACATCTACAGGTCTGTGTCCCCATAGTACTCTGCCCTTGTGTAAGGCTGGGCCACCTCTTGTTGACCTCTGTACTCTTCTACTTAACAGTGCTTACAGCATAATAGGTGCTTGGTAAGAACTACTTAGACAAATAAATGGATAAGCAAAAGCCAGAAAATAATGGTAGAAAAGTATCCCGAGAGAGCCTAATCATAGGCCAACAATCCTAGGTAGGATTAATAATACAATGGCACTTGATTGATAAAACTGAGTCATGTAGTTAAACCACTTGGGGAGGGGGGGGGGGGTACCAAAAAACCTTACACAGAAAACAAGAATGTAAGTCAGCTGAGATGGATTGTGTTGTTTGAAATGAGGAAGGGGATATGTCGTCTGCTTTTAGCTTTCAGACTTTTTTTTTCCCCCAAACTGGCATCCCCAGCTCTGCAGCCCAGCCTCTGGCACCTAACTGGCCCGGGCCTGACACTCCCAGAAGTTCCCTCAAGAGCCATGGGCGGCCCGGGCTTTGGGAGGCTCCCAGTAGCTCTCCAGGGCCCAGGCTGGCCGCCAGCCCAGCTCGGAGCCACCTCTGGGATCCCGGGCTGCGAGGAAGCTGGGGGCCGGGGGCGGGGGTTCTCAACTTTTCTCTCTCTGCATATTTAATGGGTAGTTTCCCTTTGCTTCTGTTTCTGACTTGATTAAAGAGGAGAAAAGGGAGTTTGACTACAAGAATAGTAGCAGGCGGCGCATCTGGCTTGAATTTTAAAATTCCATCCAAGTTTTTGCTGTTGTTGTTGTTGTTTTTGTGTGTGTGCTGTTTGTTTGTTTTCATTTTTACAGCGATCCGAGAACTTCTCCTTGGGGGATCCAAAGCCCGCCCAGCCCAGCCCGAGAGCTCCAGGGTTTATTAGGGTAACATTTACACAAAAACTCGACAGACATAAACTCAAAGGAAGCCGTGCGCTCCTTAAGTCAAAGGCATCTGTTCTGAGCGCCTCGCTCGGTTTGCCGTTTGTCACCAGCGTTAAGAGCAGGATTTTAAAAACATGAAAACGGATAAAAGAAAAGAAAAGCTAAGTCCCGCGGTCCGCCAACTCCTATTCATTATCTCCAGCAGCATATGGGACCATTCTCCTACTTGTCCTCTCCCTTTCTTCCTTAAAAGTAAAAGCAACCGAGCCTGTCCCGCTTCACAGCAAACCCACTCTTTGTGCCTGAGCGGTGCCTCTGCCACTACTACTTCCTCCGCCTCCCGCCTCCCGCCTCCCGCCTCCCCCTCCTCCCGCGCGCCGCCGACTTTCACTGGGGGAAGAAGGCGGCGGGCGCCCTTTGCGCCGGGAAGCCGGAGCCGCGATTGGGCGACGGTCCCTGAGCCTCCAGGTCCGTGTCGGTTTCAAGGCTCCTCCCTCCTGGTGAAAGACAGACTGCGGGGCGCCTGGAAACCGGTCCGAGGGCGCGCGAGGGAGAGGAGAGCTAGCGAGTTGAGGGATTGACACAAATGGTCAGGCGGCGGCGGCGGAGAAGGAGGCGGAGGCGCTGGGGGGAGCCGAGGCCGCTGGGCTGCCGAGAGTTGCGCGCTCTACCCGGCCGCGGCCACTAGCGCGGCGCCGCCAGCCGGGAGCCAGCCAGCCGAGGGCCAGGAAGGCGGGACGCGACCCCGGCGCGCCCGAGCCACCCGGGCTCTCCCCGCCGCCCGCGCTTCATGAATCGCAAGTTTCCGCGGCGGCGGCGGCTGCGGGGCGCAGAGCGGGAGACGGGGGAGCGGGCCGAGCGCGGCTCGGGCTCGACGGAGGGCACCGGCGCGGAGGAGATCTCCCCGGCCGCAGGGGGAGCCGCCGCCCGCCGCGCCACCACCCACCCCAGCCGAGCGGCGCCAAGAAAGGAGCTGAAAAAGTATGGCTGAGGAGGAGGCGCCTAAGAAGTCCCGGGCCGCCGGCGGCGGGAGCTGGGAACTTTGTGCCGGGGCGCTCCCGGCGGGGCCGGTGGCAGAGGGGAGCTGGGACTCTGGCCACCGCCGCCGCCCCCCAGCTGGCTCCGGGCGCTTGGCGCGCTGGCTACTGCTGCTGCTTTGGCTGCTGGAAGCTCCGCTGCTGCTTGGGGTCCGGGCGCAGGCGGCGGGCCAGGGGCCCGGGCCAGGTCAGCAGCCCCCGCCGCCGCCGCCTCAGCAGCAACAGAGCGGGCAGCAATACAACGGCGAGCGGGGCATCTCCATCCCGGACCACGGCTACTGCCAGCCCATCTCCATCCCGCTGTGCACGGACATCGCGTACAACCAGACCATTATGCCCAACCTGCTGGGCCACACGAACCAGGAGGACGCGGGCCTCGAGGTGCACCAGTTCTACCCGCTGGTGAAGGTGCAGTGCTCGGCCGAGCTCAAGTTCTTCTTGTGCTCCATGTACGCGCCGGTGTGCACGGTGCTGGAGCAGGCGCTGCCGCCCTGCCGCTCCCTCTGCGAGCGCGCGCGCCAGGGCTGCGAGGCGCTCATGAACAAGTTCGGCTTCCAGTGGCCGGACACGCTCAAGTGCGAGAAGTTCCCGGTGCACGGCGCGGGCGAGCTGTGCGTGGGCCAGAACACCTCCGACAAGGGCACGCCGACGCCCTCGCTGCTGCCCGAGTTCTGGACCAGCAACCCCCAGCACGGCGGTGGGGGGCACCGCGGCGGCGGCTACCCGGGGGGCGCCGGCGCGTCGGAGCGCGGCAAGTTCTCCTGCCCGCGCGCCCTCAAGGTGCCTTCCTACCTCAACTACCACTTCCTGGGGGAGAAGGACTGCGGCGCGCCCTGCGAGCCGACCAAGGTGTACGGGCTCATGTACTTCGGGCCCGAGGAGCTGCGCTTCTCGCGCACCTGGATCGGCATCTGGTCGGTGCTGTGCTGCGCCTCCACGCTCTTCACGGTGCTCACGTACCTGGTGGACATGAGGCGCTTCAGCTACCCCGAGCGGCCCATCATCTTCCTGTCGGGCTGCTACACGGCCGTGGCCGTGGCCTACATCGCCGGCTTCCTGCTGGAGGACCGGGTGGTGTGTAACGAGAAGTTCTCCGAGGACGGGGCGCGCACCGTGGCGCAGGGCACCAAGAAAGAGGGCTGCACCATCCTCTTCATGATGCTCTACTTCTTCAGCATGGCCAGCTCCATCTGGTGGGTGATCCTGTCGCTCACCTGGTTCCTGGCGGCCGGCATGAAGTGGGGCCACGAAGCCATCGAGGCCAACTCGCAATATTTTCACCTGGCCGCCTGGGCCGTGCCGGCCATCAAGACCATCACCATCCTGGCGCTGGGCCAGGTGGATGGCGACGTGCTGAGCGGGGTGTGCTTCGTGGGGCTCAACAATGTGGACGCGCTGCGGGGCTTCGTGCTGGCGCCTCTCTTCGTGTACCTGTTCATCGGCACGTCCTTTCTGCTGGCCGGCTTCGTGTCGCTCTTCCGCATTCGCACCATCATGAAGCACGATGGCACCAAGACCGAGAAACTGGAGAAGCTCATGGTGCGCATCGGCGTCTTCAGCGTGCTTTACACGGTGCCGGCCACCATCGTCATCGCCTGCTACTTCTACGAGCAGGCCTTCCGGGACCAGTGGGAGCGCAGCTGGGTGGCCCAGAGCTGCAAGAGCTACGCCATCCCCTGCCCCCACCTCCAGGCCGGCGGAGGACCCCCGCCGCACCCGCCCATGAGCCCCGACTTCACAGTCTTCATGATCAAGTATCTTATGACGCTGATCGTGGGCATCACGTCAGGTTTCTGGATCTGGTCTGGCAAGACCCTTAACTCCTGGAGGAAGTTTTACACGAGACTCACCAACAGCAAACAGGGGGAGACCACCGTCTGAGACCTGGGGGCTCGCTCAGCCGGTTCCCAGCCCTCGGCCCCGGGCCCAGCCACCTTTCCAAAAACCTTTCCCCATGGAATCCTGGCCAACCCTGGCTGCTCTATGCTTCCTCACTTGACTAGACGCTTTCGCAGGCTTCTTTTTAACACCATAGCTCCTGCAAAAGCTTCCGTCCCTGGGGGCAAAGGGACTCCAGGGCCCAACTGCCTGAGGGGGGATGGACCGACCTCTCTCCCTGGTACCTGGACTGTACGCTTTTATGATTGTAAATAGCCTGTGTAAGATTTTTGTAAGTATATTTGTATTTAAGTGACGACTGATCACGCGATTTCTTTTCCTTTTCTTTCCTTTTTTTTTTCTTTGTTTGTTTCAATTTGAATTACTTAGGGCGGTTTAACCATTGAAGCTTTTCCTTCTTGCCCCTTTCGGAGTACTACAGAGATAAAAACAGTGCACCCGTAGGGTGCTCCCGCGGGTTCGCGCGCGCGCCCCTCCTGCCGCCCTGCTGCCGGGTGGGTGGGGTGCATCTTGGGCTGCAGGTCCGGGTCACTTTCCACCCCCTTGTTCTGCTCCCTCCCTTCCTCTCCTTGCTTGAGTTTGGAGATCTTAAGGTACTGAACTTCTTAAAGCTTTCAAGTCTTCCCTTGTCGGGGCCAGATTTCCAAGGTCTGCCCCTTTGACTCCCGGAAGCTGAATTTTTCACTGTTAAGAACCTTCCCCCTAGTTTCAAGGAGGCCCACGTCTGTGGTTGCCTCAGTCCCAGACTTCCTCTGCACCGGCCTCCAACGCCCAGACACTCCCTCCTTCCACCTAAGTCGGTTAGAGGGTGAGTGGGATAACCAATGCCAAACTTTTTAAAGTCTAATTTTTGGTGGATGAGCTCATTTCATTCTCTAGTGTCTAAAACCTGGTATGAGTTTGGCCAGCGTCATGGAAAGATGTGGTTACTGAGATTTGGGAAGAGGCATGAGGCTCTGCGTGGGTTGGGAGGGACTGAAGATGGGGGTTATAAAATGTTCATTCTAATTGTATACTGATGCCTGGCAACCTGCCTGTAGGACTGAGACAGTCCCGGTTTAGATTTTAGCATTCTGTGAAATGGAAATGTTGAGGTCACCTGGAAAGCTTTGTCGAGGAATTGATCTTTGCTTTCCTTAACAGGACTGCAGGACATAAACTGAATATGAAAATTTGAAGGAGATTTCAGTGTAATGGACTTCCTCAAAATGAAGTGCTACTTTCTGATTTTTTTAATCAAATAATAATTAGACATATATCAGAAACTTTAAAATGTAAAAGTTGTACTTTGGACATATTATGGTTCTTATTCAGCAACACATTCTGAGGGAGGAACAATCCACATCATTAATAACAACCTGGTAAGAGTCCCAGAGGTAAAGGAGGTGGAATAATTGATGGGATTAGCTCCTGAAATTAACAAAATATGGGCATGCATGCTAAAAGGGAAACTGTGCAGGTCTGCTGCATTAAATCCTGTATGCTCCTTTTTGGATTTACAGAAATGTATCAAATGTAAATCTTTCAAAGCCATTTAAAATATTCACTTTAGTTCTCTGTGGAAAAGGTGAGACAAGCAATCCTCCTGATTGTATTGTAAACTTTAAGAGTTTATTAAAATGCCGGTACTTAGGACCTAAATTTATGTCTGTCATACCCTAAAATGACAATGGTCTTTGAATTTGGTATGCATTTATTCTGTTCACTATCACAAAATCATCTATATTTATAGAGGAATAGAAGTTTATATATATATATATATATTATACCATATTTTTAATTTCGCAAATAAAAAAATCAAAGTTTTGTACAAAATTATATGGTTTTTTTGCCTGAAAATAATAGCGTTGAAACTGTCTAAACTACAAACTATCTTTACATTTTATAGTGTCTCATGGCCAGTCCCACAGTATATAAATTCAGGAATTCAATGAAAAAGCCCATCTTTAAACCTTCATACCCATCCTTCCAAAGACTTATCATACTTGCATTGTGATTGACATTGTGAAGTCCCTAGAAAAGATCTGCTTGCAGGACAGTAACAATATAAAAGAGAAGTTTGAACATTATTTCTTTACTCAAAGAAAATTATTAAAAAGAGAACTCTAATTTTAATATTAAACCTTTTTTTGTTTCAAGGGGTAAGTTTACATGATTTTTTATAATATGGAGGTTTATTTTTAAATCATCAGCCATCACCTTTTTCACAGTTTTTATGAGGTATTGTCTTATATTTTCCATAATCTTGTATATTCCAAAACCATAAATAGGTATTCAATAAATGGTTAACTGACCGTGTTTATTAGCATTTTAAACAGCAGTTAGTTGTATAAGGTTGTTTTGTTGTTTGCTTCTGAAGACTCCATTTTTATATTGTTTAAGGAACCTTCTTCAGAGGCATTATCTAGTTGGCATAGTCTTAGAATTTATATACATGCATATATGTAGAATATATATATGTACATATCTATACATACACACACACACACACATATATATATCTGTATAAAATAGAGATGCAAAGTTTACTTACACATTTTACAATGTGGAAATAAGGTTATGAGAAAGAAAATGCCAGATGGGAAACCTTAAATACCTTTGAAATACCAGTCTCTTATTCCTTTACAGATTAAAAATATCTTTATTAAATTTTCCATGAAAACAAGTGGTGTGATAAAATGACAAGGGGATAAAATGAAGATCACTGATACAATAGAGTTACTGTCATGGTTATAAGGCTATTGTCTTATGTCATCATTATTTCAAGGTAAATGAAAAAGTTCAATCTAATTGAAAATATAGCATTCTGTTTTAAGTTCCAAGATGATATTTTATGTTCTTTTTTCTTTGTTACATTAATATAGTAAAATCTGAAAAGGTTTTATTGTATAAACACAAAAAATAGCAATTCTTATACCAAATCAAAATATGTCTCTTCACAAGATAATTCAATCAGATAATTTCTGGGGAAAAAAGAGTAAGATTATTTTTCTCTATCCAAGGAATAAATATAAAGCATTCATATTGTGGGTGTCCTTAAAATAATGTAACTACAAATTCGATGCAGAAAGGTTTTACAATGCTGGATTTAAATAGCTTTTAAAGACATTTTTAAGATGGCACCAAGCTTTGTGTTTAGAAAATAACTTATTCTAAATTATGTAGAATATAGAAAACCAGTATATTATTTTGTTTCTTCCAATACAGGTGGCAAAATAAGACTTGCCTCCAAAATTGTAAAGCTACTGGGAATTTGGTACCATTAACTTGCTGTTTCCATGATAAACCCTATTTTCAGATGGTTTGGTTTGCCTATCAATAGGAATCAATTTTCCCCCTCACCGTGTGCTTGATTCAGCTTTTATACATAGTATGAAAGCATTCTGGTGCTCTATTTTTTTAAAGGCATTTTTAACTTGAACTTTGTGGGGGCAGAAAGTCATATTTTTAATCTCAAAGCCAGCAAGTGTCAAACATATGCAAAACAGCTGGACCAGATATTTCAGTTTGTCTGGGGTAGTCATTTGTCAGCCCGAGTTTACAGATTTGGTCCTTTTGTCTCCAGTGACCACTGAAGCCTTCTTGTAGTTGCATCATTTCTGAAGTCCAGTATTTAACTAGGAAAGGAGACCACAGTGAAGAGTTGGTGGCCAATTAAGAAAAAAAAATGCCTAAACCATAAACCATTTCAGGACCTGGATGGTTTCCAATCACTTTCCCTGATATCATGTTTCAATCTTGGTACACTTTTGTTTTTTAAAAGATGCCATATTTTCAGTGTGTGTATTTGGGTTCAACTTCAGCTCCTCTAGCTTTTATTGCTTTCTAATCCATCTATTGGCTGTAGGCCACATTTTATGTAATGTACATGCAGTTAATTGAAACCAGTGGTATGACACTGGGTATCTCTGACATTTCTGATTATAATATTCTGTGTAACTGGGGCCTGAGAGATAAGAATCAAAATGTGCTCATTGCCTATGTATTAGGGTGGACACTAGTCATATAGATATTGAATACTTCACAGAATATACTAATTTCAAAATCTTGCAAGATTAACCTGCAGGAGCCAAAATTAGATATGGACTATCTAAGAACTCTGCAGTTACATTATTAGAAAGAAATTGCAACACTACCTGAAATTCAAGGCTTTTATCTTAAGGCCCTTACATTTGAAATGAGGGTCTTACAAGGGAAGTGCCAAACAAGGTAAAGTTGGTGACTCCTAAGATTTACATCTATATTTTGAACTATTGGCAGATACCAATAGAATTTGAAAAACAGTACTTGAGCTTCAATCATGACTCAGAATTCCCTCAAACTTTTGGGGCTTAACTATTTCTGTTCACCTTGGTCATACCTTTTGACAATGGATATGTTAAGTATAGTGACAAAGGGGAGCTTATTTGGAACCTGGTGATTAAAAAGCAAATAGAGTCAAGACTAATTTTATTCAGTTTTATGACTTGTGGTGACAAGTGTCTCTATTCTGTTATAAAATCAAGTTCCTGTTCAAATAAAATAACACTTCCTTTGGTTACAAGTTGATTTGGGACCCTAATAACAGGTCAAATCAAAGAAATCTTTCTCATGCAGTGGATAGGCCCAAGTATAGCCATAAGTATATCCTATAATGAACATGTAATAAATATTCTGAAGGTTATCATTAGTTTTATAAGTTGAGAAGATTCTTAAATTGCTTGAAAAAATAAGATAACATTTTCCAATAGAGATTTCTCTAAATCATTTTATATTAAGATGGTGATATTTTAAAGAGGCATATTTGGGGGTGATAAAATTAAGTAACATTGCATTTTCTAAAGGGATCATTGATACACTAGTTGACTGGCATATTTGTATAACTCATAATTCTAAAAGCAAAGTTGCACACTGACTTGTTCCTTTACATTGAGTTTAATTGTAAAGCATTGATTTGCACATTTTACACATGCATTCTATTTTTTAAATAAAATCTTCCTTGAAGACAATTTTTAATTTTTAAAATGTCTAATATGCATATTTCATATAAAGAAGATCTCAAGAAATTTCATTCATAGTATTGACTTTCAAAACATGTTCATGGGACTATAGTGATTAACATAAAAATGGAAGCACTATTGCTGCTTTGGAGGAGTTCTCTGTGGCCTGGGTTTCTTTTCTTTTGAAAAACCAAATGTCTTCTAATTTGTGGATATCTCCATGTTTCAGATCTCAATACCTGTTTGAATTAAATTTGCTGGGAATAACTGCAGAATCCCCCCACAGACAAAGTGTGGCCTTTATTTCCTTTCAGGTTGGCAGTGTGTCCTTGCTTCAGTGCAGGGCTCTGATACAGATTGTTCTCTTGCCCTTGGAAATGCTCATCTTCCCAAATGTAGCAGCAAATACATGCAAGTCATACAGGCTAGTTAAATGCGTATTCCAAATGCCGAGTGCCACTTGATTGTTATGAGGATTTTTTCTTTAAAGGTAGATTTTGAGACTATTCTTGACCTTGTATTTCAAACTCTTGGAAAACACTTTTTAAAAGTTAACTTCAGTAAATGTTCTGTCAAAAACTCAACTCAAATAGAGGGACCCACTCTCCACTTTTGCCCAGGGCCTAGGGGTTTCTTGGGATGTGGGACTTGCAGTAGTAAAACCAGGAAAATCCCGGGCAAACTGGGATGGTGGGTTATCCCTATTCCATGGATTAAATTGTGCTCCCAAGATAGAGGAAAAGCTTCTGGTTGGTGATTGGTCTAGCATTAAAAATATTCCACTGTAGTATTAGTCTTTTTTATTACCAGATGAAAAGCCAATGAAACCAACCCTTTGTAATTGATCTTCACAGTCAGGACTAATCAACAGAAGCTGAGTGGAACATGAAGGTACACAGGAACAAACCACATTGATATCTTGGCCATTCTGCCTTGAGCCTTCGGCCTCTTGAAGAAATAGGGTCTAGATACAGGAATCTGTACTTCATTACTCATGAAATCAGGTTAAGGTATTTTTATAAAAGACTCAAAAGTATCCCTTTGTAATGCATAGAGTTGGGATTTTGTTTGCTTTATTTTATTTTTTAATTGATGTTGCAGTTTATCAAATTGTGAGAAACTGTTAGGTTTTTGCATATGTTTATATTTATTTCCCTGTATAATAATGCAATCCACTAAAATGAGATTACAAACTCAAGCAGGGATTACTCCAAATAGCTATTTATCAGCAGATACTTTTTCTCAGAGGTGAGTAGGCTTAGCCCCCATACTTTCCCCAAAATGAAAAGTTCTATCTACAGGAAAGAAAAAAGAAGTAGATAAGTTTAGAATTCTATGATAATTGTTGACTATAGTAGGTGGACCAAGCACTCCATAGCCTTCACATTTCTATCTGTATGAAACTCTTCAGTCAGAATTTTCCACCCTTTCTATGCTAAGTTCATCCTTGTCATTCTTCTTACCTGTCCATTCCTGTCATTTTTCTTATGTATCCATTCCTGCCATCCTTCTTGGAAATGCATATAAAATTTCACTGCCTTTGTTGTAGAAACAAAACACTGTATTTGCTGTCTTTTAGTTAAACTCAATGTAAAAGAATAAAAAAGATGTGCAGGTAATGTAATTATTTCAGGAGGTACCTATACATCAGACTCTAGAGCTGTGATTCTCATTTGGCGAGATTTAACACATTTTTGATTGACATGCCTGGGGGGTGGGGTTACCATGGCCATTTAGTGGGTAGAGTCCAGGGAAGCTACAATGCAAAGGACAGCCCCTGAAAATAAAGAATGATCTGATCCAAAGTGCCAAAGTTGAAAAACCCTGCTCTAGAGGAACACTTAAAATTGTGAAAAATACATTTTTAAAATCACAAAATATATTAACTTTATAAAATAGAATTGAGGGAAAATATGAATTTATGGTGCCTACAGCATGGGCTTTATTTTTGACCTGTAAATTTCATTTTAAATTGACGAATAGCCTGATGATATTGCATAGCTGTCAATAGCTTTGTCTTCTTGGGCTGCTATAACAATATATCATAGGCTAGGAAGTTTAAACAACAGACATTTATTTCTCATATTTCAGAGACCTGGGAAGTCCAAGATCAAGTTGTCAGCAGACGCGGTTTCTAATCCTGCTTCTTGGCTTATAGACAGCCACCTTGTTATGGTTTGCTCCCATGAGGGTGGAGAAAGAGAGAGAGATTTCTCTTAAGGTAAAGATGCTAATTCCATCATGAGGGTCTAATAGTTATGACTGAATCTAAGCCTCATTATTTCCCCAAGGCCCCACCTCTAAATTCCATCACATTGTGAGTTAGGACTTCAACATAGGAAGCAAACATTCAGCCCTTAACTGTCAATAATATAAACCTGCTTTTATTATTTAAATGTAGACAGGGATGTAAATGAAATCATTTCAGTGGAAATAAATCTGTAAATAGCATTAAAATTTATTGAAAATTTTCTTAAAGTGTCTGTTAGTATAATGCTATTATAGTTCATATTCCATATTTTCATTTTCCTTTACACATTTCCCTGCAGCACCGGGGGTGTTATGGTGCTGAGGAAGAACTCTGGCTGGGGAGCCAGAAAACCTGGATTCCAGTATTGACCTGGGAAATCAGGTTAAGGTACTTTGGGGGAATCTGACCCACAGGATTTCATGAGTCAAAGGAAGACCCTAATGAAATAATAGATGAGAAAGCCCTTTTATAAACAGTGAAGCTCTGTACAAATCTGAGGGGTTTTCATTATCATTCACATTGAGCTAATTGAGGAGATGGAAACATCTCAAAGTTTCCTTCTCAGCTCTAACCGCAGAACTTCCCCCAACTTTTATAGAAAAGGATGTTCTAGTCACTAAAGGGACCCAAGGTGACTGGAGGCCTTTCTGCAGCCTTCCTGGCCCCAGCCTCTGTCTTTGTATCTACACTTGGGTTGTCTTGAGCACACCTAGGATTTTCCCAGTTTTTATGAGACTCCTGTTAAATGTAATAAATCCTTCTGCAGGGCAGCTACTGCACCCTTTAAGAGAGATCGGTCCTGGTTAGAAGAAAGAAGGCCCTTGTTAAAGAGGACTGATTTGGGGCAAGAATTCTGCTACAGGAGAGTTTTAGGGTCAGAGGGGTAGGAGGACTAAGAAGATGTTCTAGATCCAAATGTGGCAAATTCATAGGCAGACACTCTGGATTGAGAGCTCTCACAGAGTGGCGCAGCTCTCCCAGGAGCTGTGTTTGTCCATTTTGCTCATTGATGAGTTGGGGTAGATGAGAGAAGAAGCTAGGGCATGTGTCATTTGGCATTGGGGGTGGGGGGAGAAGGTGTGGAGGGACAGATAAAGAAGAAAGGGGTATAATGAAAACCAAAGTCAACTATTCTTTCCTGGGACTAGTCCTTGTGGAGGCGAGTAGAGCAGTTGAACGGAAATATCTCTTGAATTGGGCCATAACCCTGGACTGGAAATATCACCTTCTTTCCTCATTCTCCTTTAAAAAAATAATAATCAATTTAAGATAATAGGGAACTGGCAACAGAGAAGTTGAATGTCATCTTGGAAAGAATGTTGGACTTATAAGACCTGCCTTGAATCTCAACTAGCTCTTAGCCTCAAAATCCATTTACTTAAAATAGTAATAATTACAATGTTTTATTAAATTGACTGTTGGGAGGATCAAAGAAATAAAGTATATAATGGTATTTTTAGCACTAGAGAGTTTTCTACAAATTTTAGTGCTCCTCTCCTCCCTGTATATTTCTTTCTCTCTTCCTCTTCTACCAATTCTTTACCACCCCTCCTGTCTTATCTCTCATAATTTCCTCTCCCTTCTCTTCCTTCTTCTACTCACCATTATGAATGATGGAAATTGAAAAGGTATCATGCAAACTAATGCCATATTTTTCATGAGTCCGTTTTTTCAGGCTAAGCATATTTTACAAGACTTATTCAGATAAAAGGTTAAGTTAATGGGCAGCCTTCATGTTAAATGACACAAATAATGTTCTGTACGCTAACTAGTGATATTGCTTTTAAAGTGTAAGTGCATTTCTATACAGTCATGCCCATTTTGGCTACACCGTTTCAAATTCAATTTCTTTCCAGCTGCTAACAATTCTGACCTAATTGGTAAGTTATACACTTGGGTAACATGGCAACAGCCCTTTGAGGCCATTCCAAATCATGACCAGGAAGAGAATCATAATTTCTTTTTAGAACCGTGCTCTTCACTGCAATGATAACTAATGGAAGAATTGAAGGAGTCCTTTGTTTGTCCTTGTTGACTATATTGCCAAAGGGAGTTTATTCAATAGCATTATGTAAATGTTCCTTTGGTACTAGTGAAACATACTGAATATATTTTAATGCATGAGCAAGATTGAGGGCTTATATCAAAGCCGTTGATTGGCCATTTTATTATTTTATTATATAGAAAGAGTAGCTAGGCATTTGGTGCCTTGGTCACCCCCATGGTCTAATGTATTGATTTTCTATTGCTGTTGTAATAAATTACCACAAACCTGAAAAACACAAATTTATTGTCTTACTGGCCTATAGTGGGAAGTCTAACATTGGTTTCATTGGGCTACAATCAAGTGTTGTATGGCTGTGTTCCTTTCTGAAGGATCTGGGAGAGAATCCATTTCCCTGCCTTTTCCAGCTTCTAGAAGTTGCCCCCTAGGTCATGGCACCCTTCCCCTATGTTTAAAGCCAGCAGTCCTGGGTCAAGTCTGATTCTCTCCCCCAGGGAATGGTCCCTGGTTTTAAGACCGAATATGATTAGATCGGTACAGATTAAGGGTCCAAGGGTTAGAGGCCATCTTTGGAGGACCAGTATTCTAACTGCCACATCTCTGTTTAGCTGTTGGAAATAGCTAGAAGAGTTTTCTTTTTAGAAGTATTCCCATGACATTCTCATTCTTTTCAATTCCATATTTTATAAACTGGTTTCCTAAATTACTTCTGTTCTCCATTTCATTCTCTCAAAGTATGTTTCTATCAATGGTCAGTTCCTCATTGATGTCCCCTCTCCCTTCCCCCCTTTTCTGCTTAACAGTTTATAAATCAGTTCTAGTCCTCTAATTCTACTGGATTTCTGTATATTCTATATGTCATCTTTCTTCCTTGCTACATATCCTCTTGTGTGCTACCCTTTTTGTTGCCTTATGTGTGATTTCAATACATATCCCTCTAGATACATGTTTTGTGTCTATCCCAGAAGTAGGTCAGAAAAGATGGTGATTGACTAATGTCAACCCTCTTCTCCCAAGTGAACACATATAATCCCACTATTTTTATTTTACTACAGGTGATATAACTGCATGATTTTCATCAGAAACATATCTGTCAAGTTACTGTATTTTTGCCTTTGGTGATGGGCTGGATGTGAGAGAGAGTGGACACAATTCATCTCATCTCTATTAATTGTACCTGTGTTTCTGGCTAAGATGGTATATTAATTCTTTTACCATCATGGTCATAGAGAAAAACTTTTTTCTCATGATCTTCAATTTCATGTTTTGTCGAAAAAAAATTTTTTTGATTGCTTGAGTTTGCGTTTTATGTAAATTCAGGTAACGAATATGTGTGCCCTAGTTTAAAATGTTATGTTGACATTTTTGGAGAAGAAAATTCTCTAGCATTACAAATGCATCCCTGGAAATGTTCTCTAAAATGTAAGTTTTAGTCTACACTAGAAACCAACAGCAAGATATTTTTCTATCTAGACCATTATGTCTTAAATTATATTTTCCCTTCCATATATGTATAAATCTGTCTGAAAAATTTACTCCTTTTTCAGCAACTATTCAAGATGGATTTCAGAATTTCAAAGCTATTTCCAAATATGCATTATTTGTAAGCATCTTAATTTGGAGGGATTACACAGAAATACAGCACTATTTTTAGAGCTCAGTAATTCATTAACATATACAAAGTACTTAATACTACTATCATTTATCTTCTTTTAAAATTTTACATCATTTATACTTCCTATAGCTTTTTTCCTAAGTAGGGATAATTCAGTAACAGACCAGAGGTCACTTGAATGCATTAAAGGTTCTATAAGTAAGAAGCTAAGCTTTAATAATATAGAACTTCATTAGAGCCCAGTGAGTTAATGTATGAGGTGTAGGGTGTGTTTGAAGGTCTCTGGTGGGGGAAATTATAATGAAAACTCTTTCAATGCTAACTAAAATAAAACCAGATGATCCTCAAAATATACATTATTTATATGTAGCAAAGGGTTCCTAGGAATTCTTAAAATTGATTGTGCATAAGAATCACTCAAGGAACTTATTAAATATGAGGATCTCTGACCTCACTTCCAGAGATGCAGATTTTGTGAGCTGGGGAAAGATTCAGGAACTTCCCTTCTGATGAATCTGATGCTTGAGGTTCTTGAGATAGTCTCTGAAACCCTGGGTTAGGACAAGTTAAAGAAATGGAGAAAGGACTGATAGGAAGAGAAATGGCTTAGAGAAGGAACACGCTAACAGACCCAAGTGGGGGCAGGGTGATCTTGGATGAAACTGGTGACAAGATCCCCAAGAGTCGAAGTGAGGGCAGGATCCTCTGCTCCACCAGCCTGTCCTTTAGGTTTTGAGAGGGACAACTGATGTTTCTCAAGTTTGTGTGAAGTTTAGCAAACACAACTTCAAGACAGGCCCCTCGCCCTTCCTCCCACCTGCAAGCCTCCTCTTATAAAGACTTGTGCAAATTTCACTGAACTCAGGGCCTGAAAACTACAGTAACTAGCTCTTTAGAACTCATATCTATAGAAAACAGGCTTGTCCTGCCTGTGTTGTCTTTATCCCTAAAGATTTAAATCAGGAACAGCCTGGTGTGCTCAACAGGCCTCTCTCCAAGGCCATTGAGTGGTCTGCCCAGAGTTATCCCTTAGAAGACTTTCAGAGTAAAATCAGTTCACCGATCACTGGGTAAGGAAGGGGAAAGATATGATTCCCTCTTGCTTAGATGCAACTCCTGACAGAGATACAGAGAAGGGGGACAGTGCAGCAAGTGAGGGCCTGAGGGGCAGGTAGAAGAGGGTCTTCAAAAGGCTCCTGTCTCCCCAGGGTGGGTCTGTCTGCCTTCAGTGGGGCAGCCATTGGCCGAAGCTGAGCAAGGAGGCTTCTCACTCAGGCAGCTCAGCTTCCCATCCTTTCTGATTCGGTTTGTTTAGGTTTTTCATGCAGCTGACTTCTTAGAAGGCCCCTCCTTCCCAGGGAATTCACTAATCAAGGTGATACTCTATTTCCATAAACAAAGCCTATGAAAGAGCAGCTCATTCATGAACTAAGAAACGTGATCTTTTCCACGGTGGAACCCGAGTGCTTCAAAGCACCATTGTTGTTGTTCACATCAATTAATCCAGGTTACGGGAAATGTGAGTGAAACAGGACTAACATACATCCCAGCTGACTTTACAAGATAAAAACAAAACAAACCAAAGACATCTAAACTCATGTTGTCTTAAGCATGTTAAGAACTTGCTTCGTAGGAAAGAATAATCACAGTACAAAGGAGAGGACTGTCACATCTTCTTAGAATGAAGTAATTGTATTCCATAGAACCTAACGGAGCTTGGAAACTTTCAGGCAGCCTCTCCCTTGGTGCTGGGAATATCCTGGGAAGAAATACCTCCTCCAGGTAGAGTGAACGCCATGCGAGTCCCTAGCTAGGGAATATGGAGACTATTAGAATATTTTATTATTAGAATATTTTTATGATCTAAGTAAAGACAGATATTGAATTTTAAAACCAAACATTTATTAGATCTAATTAATTACTGATAGTTTTAATACTTCATTCAAAGGACACACAGTTCATGACTAAAAAGAAAAAGGATATAGTCATTTGGCAGTTATTCCTTCCAAATTTGATAAGGTTTTAAAAGAAAGTTACAACAGAATGTACCTGAATTAATTGAGATGGTTGAAATGATAATCAATAAAGTCCTTTGTAGGAAAATGAAATTGATCTATCTCCCACACATTCCGCTTGCCCCAACTAAACTTCCTTTAAAAAAAAAAAGAGATATAATTTACATACCATAAAAGTCACCCTTTTAAGTAGTGTAAAGTTCTGTGGTTTTTGAAATTTCACAAAGTTATACAACCTCACCACTACCTAATTCCAGAATATTTTTATCAAATATATTGGGGTTGGAAAAGAAACCAACCCCAACCCATTAGCAGACACTCCTTATTCTTTCCTCCCCCTAGTCCCCTGGCAAATACTAATCTATTTTCTGTCAATACAGACTTGCTCATTCTGGGTACTTCATATAAATGAAATCATACATGTGGCTTTTGGATCTGGATATCACCTAGCATGATTTCTAAGTTCATTCACTTCACTTCTTCTGGCTGAATAATATTCCACTGTATGGATTTACTACATTTTGCTTATCTGTTCCTCAACTTGGGTTGTTTCCATTTTGTACTATTATGAATAATGCTGTTATGTATATTTGTGTACAAGTGTTTGTGTGAAAATATGTTTTCACTTAAGAGTCGTTCTAGGTCATATGGCAACTCTATGTTTAATTTTTTGAGGAGCTACTAAGCTACTAAGCAGTTTTCCAAAGTGGTCTCACCTTTTTTCACCCCCACCAACAATGTATGAGGGTTCTGATTTCTTCACATCCTCTTTAACACTATTTTTTTTCTCTCTTAGACATTTCCATGAGTGTGAAATGGTGTCTTACTGTGGTTTTGATTTGCACTTTGCTTTTTTCAATATTTTGAAATTAATTCAATGCTGACAAAAGGAAGTGCCCTGGTCAGAGTGTTCAGTGATTAGATCACCGCCCCACAGACGGAAGGGTCTTAGGTTTGATTCTGGTCAAGGGCATGTACCTGGGTTATAGGTTCCATCCCAGGTCTGGGTCAGCGCACCTGCTGGAGGCAACTAATTGATGTGTCTCTCTCACATCAATGTTTCTTTCTTTCTCCCTCTCTCTTGTCAGAGGGGTGGGGTTTGAGAGCTGGGTGTGAAGGGTAAAGGGATTAAGGAAAGATAAAAAGGAAGACCCATGGACACAGACAACAGTATGGAGGTAGAAGAGGGTAAAGGGGGAATAAATCATGCTGGAAAGAGACTAGACTTTGGGTGGTAAACACAATACACAGGTGACATAGAATTGTATGCCTGAAACCTGTATTATTTTATTAACCTATGTCACCCCAAAACATTCAATAAAAAATAAAAGTGACTCCCAGAATTAAAAAAAAATTTCTCAGATTTTAACCCATCTGCTCTGGAAACCAGGTTTCCCTCAGCTTCCACTTTCTGATCAAACTGGAAGCCTTTATTTGCATTCCTGATCAATGTAATCTTGTTTTCTGCAGAAAAAGATAATTTTCTCTCGCCAGACTCAAATGATCAACTTCAGGTTTAATTCTGTCACAGGTCATAGCTGCTTTGTGGACCAATTTGATGTCATCTGTGTATCAGGGATAAGGTGAAATATGTGCACTTGCCTTTTTAGCGTAATTATGTACTTTGTGCCACAGGAAGGAAATATCCAGTATGTTTAATTATTTATTGGGAAATTTTGGTTGTTCTTCTGATTTAAGACTCTAAAACATCACATTTCTCTTCCTCTCCACCTCCCACCAAAGTTTTACATAGTTGTGGAAAAATATGCCATCATTTAATATATGTGTCCTCTGCTGATATGTCTCCCTGACCTCCACAGACCCACGTATGTGTCCCCACTGTGCACGCTCATAGCCCACTGCACATTTATTATCGTAGAACTTGCCACCTTTCAAGTGATCATTTGAATAATTGCTTCTTCTTTACTAATCTACCATCTCTGTTTTACTCAACATCTCAACAGCTTAGCACGTTGCCTGACTAAAATTTTGAGTCAAATCTACTTTAGGTCAAATACATAATATGTATAAATACTATATTCTTTCATGTGGTTCCACCACTGGGTCAGTAACTAAAAAGAGGGGATATGCTGTCTCAAAATAGCAAGACATTCTCTGAGGGGCTGTTAAGGCAGTCAGCAAATCCAATGATTTCTCTGATACACCATTTCAGTTTATTATAAACTGATCAGATCACCAGATCAGTTTATTATAAACTGATCAAATAAGAATGTATATTCAGTAACATTAAAAACCTCCTAAAATATGGAATCTAAGATTTTATCCATACACAAAACATTAACTTGGAATTTAATGATTTCAAGGCTTACTTTTATTGGTTGCCCTACGTAACTCTAGGCTGCAATACTGAGTGGACTGGGCACTATTCAAGGGATTTTGTTCCCCAAGTAGTAAAAAATTCTTATAGGAAGCCACTCACACTCCAAGGGAGGCCCCTCAGCAGGAAGTCTAAGGAAAATGTGGTGATGAGAACTCAGTATAATTTGGTTTTTAAAATTTCCACTCTGTAAGATATCCCCGTGATATAAATATTCCTAATTAGCACAGAATTTCTGTGCTTTCGCACAAAGCACTGCGGTGCGATTTAAGGCTGCTTCAAATTATCTTAACTTGTCCCATTTGGCAAGCTAAGCCAGGGCCTGAAGAAACAGAGAGCTGCAGTCTGCAGGAGTGCAGGCGGGCTGCGGGAGCTCCCTCCAGATCTGAGAGAGCCTTTCTGTTGACCTTACGCTGAATTCTTATGTTTGAATATATCATCAGGATGCAATAGCCAGCTTCTGGCTCACTGACAAGAGGAACTTCTGGAACATCAAGGCAGAAAAGTGTACCAAGTGGAAAACTACCAAAACTAAAGTTTTTCAAATATGATTCTCTTCCGAACATACATTCACATAAGCAGCCCTGATAAAAAGTAGGTTTTCTGTTAGCAGATGCCGAAGAGAAAAAATATTGCTCATGCTTGCTCTCTTCCTTTTTAGCTAGCTACTGGCTGCCATGAAAAAGAAAACATTTCTATATTTCCTGAACCCACCCAATATTTTTTGATGTCTTGACACCTATATTTATGCTCTGCCCCAAAGTGCATGATATGAAGGATTTATTATAAACCCTGAGCTTTATTTTCTGAATCAGAACAGCAGTCATCATGGATTCACATGCTCCTGAGTGAGTCTGGGCTACGACATGGTCCTGTTCTCTAGAAATTTACAATAGAAAAGATGTCATTCTACAAGAAAGATATTTCCCTCATACTTTCTTCTACCACCATAAAAAATTATAAAATGAAGAACAAGAATTAAGAACATAAACAAACATTACACTAATTAAAAACCCACAGGATTTGGAAA
Source organism: Myotis daubentonii (assembly GCF_963259705.1). Taxonomy (NCBI): domain Eukaryota; kingdom Metazoa; phylum Chordata; class Mammalia; order Chiroptera; family Vespertilionidae; genus Myotis; species Myotis daubentonii. The sequence continues at coordinate 46,592,064 of NC_081849.1, forward strand.
ACTGTCAAGAAAATTTGGAAGAGGGAAGAAAACAAATTAGGCAAAAGGTAAAGAAAACTGGAACTGCCCAACTGGTGTGGCTCAGTGGTTGAGTGTTGACCTATAAACCAGAAGGTCACCAGTTTGATTCTGGTCAGGGCACATGCCCAGGTTAGGGGCTTGATCCCCAGTAGGGGGTGTGCAGGAGGCAGCCGATCAATGATTGTCATCATTGATGTTTTTCTCTCTCTCCCTCTCCTTTTCCCTCTCAGTATATATATATATATATATATATATATATATATATATATATATGAACTAAGGATATCAATAGATTAAGAAATGACTGCGTATGGCAAATAAGATCACACTATGATTAAAAAGTGGCTGAGTAACTAGAACACCGGCAAAATTTGTTTTAATGAGAACCAAGGCACCTCCTGGAAACAACTCACCTTAATATTTAAGTCAATTCCCCCCAAGTTGGATTAGTGACGAAGCATCCGGAGTGAGATTTTACAACTACTGTCCTTGGATGGATCCCATGAAATTGTACCTAAAGCCTACCAAGAAGGCAGCCTGCAAATGGGCACTAAAAGTGCTGTTTTCATTAAAATCTATAAAAGACTGTAGTAGCACACTTCCCCACTGCACTGACAAAGCACACCACGAATGGGTGCCCTACTGCATTAGAGGGTTCACAGTGACTGTGGAGCTGAGAACGTTGGCTCATTGGCAGCTGCGGCAATGTGAGTGCACCTGGTTCACTTCTGAGAGCTATCACATTACCCCACCATCAGTGCAGGTGGAACCGACTGGCTTCAACTGTAAAGGGAAGTGGCCCAGTGCCAGTGTAGGCAGCGGCAGCGGAGAGGTTGCAGGAGTGTCGCTTTGGATGCTGCAAGCTTCAGAAGCCTATCTCAGGAGGAGGGAAGTGGTGGGCATCAGACCATAGCTGAGAGGACCATGTTCTTGAGCCCATGAGACAACTTTCCGAGCTCCTGAAATTACTGGGTGAGGGTGAATTTTGACTGAGAGAACTAACCATGGTTAAGTCTAGGGTATGGGTTATGAATCGGGTAACATGCAATTTGTCATCCCAACAGGAATGACGTTGAGAATGAAGGGTGTGTGCTACTAATAATTATGCTGAGACAACAGATGCAAAACAAAACTGGAAAGGATAGTAACACCAGGAGGAACTGTCACTCTCAACTCTGCTAGTTTTGTAAGGGTTGATGTTTTAGCCTAAGCATGTATTTTTTAAATCAGATGAAGTGAGGAGAATGAGGTCTCAGAAGAATGACAAGGCAAAGATAGAAGCATAATGTCTGTATTGTTATGCTGACCCTAGTAACCCCCTTCCTGACCCCACATTATAGTCTAGAAAATTATGTCTGTAAAATTATTATGTCTGTCAACTGTCCATCACTCACTGGCAACCCCTAAGCATCCTACCTTGCTTAGCATGGTCACACTGTCCCCGTAGTTGTGGTATTCCCCACTTTAGTTACTTGGTTTTACTCTCTGCTTTGTGATCCTTCTGGGACAGTAGCCTTTGAAGGCCCAAAGGGATGTTTTTATATTAAACTCCCGGGGGGGGGGGGTCAAGTTTAGAAACACAATGCTTCTCACCCCAGCTGGCCACACCCATCAGTGCTGTCAAGATACTAATGGCAGGAAATGTCTTACAAATATAATTCCCCTGACAACAAGATCCTACTTTACTTTGTTCCTCATTCATTAAGAGCAGTTGGCTTCTTTTTAAAGTTGAGGTAGCTTGAAGTTTCCATTTCAAATTATACTTGTTTTATTTGAAGTGATTTCATAATTTTTATAAAGTTTCAATGTCTGAAATTGCACTCTTCCTCTGTCCAGAGGTCTGGTACAGATGAACTAGGCAGTCTTCTGTCCTTGTCCCAGCTCACTCCCTTGAACAACACCTCTGTGAGAGAAATGATGCTTGGTGACTTGGTGCCCCAGTGCCCGCACAGGTGCAAATAATGCTGGAGTTGATGTGATATAGGACAGCAGATGGGCTGCTAGTCCACTGACTCCAGGTCTAATCACTCTACAGAAGTTGAGAAGCAGCTACCGACTGCAAAAGTCAATGCCCAGAAAGGGTAGTAGGTGATTATTTGGTTTGACTTAAGATCCCTGCCCTGCGTTTTTCTAAAAATTCTCTTTATTAACCTTCCTAGTAATCTAAGAACTATGAGGATACGAATTTTTGTGTTTTGTCCACAGGAGTATCCCTATAACAGTACCTGGCATATAATAGATGCTCAAAAATAACTGTTTAATAAAAACAATATTTCTTTATCTTTAAAACAGGGATAGTAATAGTGCCTGTAGCCAGGATGGATATTTAGCTGGCATCCATTCTGATATAGAATTTCAATGTTACAGGGTTGTTGTAAGGATTGCATGAGTTAAAACATGTACGGCACTAACAGCAGAACCCGACACACAACAAGTGGTCACCAGTAGGAAGACAGGGAGGTGGCATCCAGGAAGACTGGGGAACAGTGCACAGTGCAGGAGACCAGTAGTAGGCACCTCGGATCTGAGAAGCAGTAACAGGGTTTGTGCTCAGTCCAACCTGATGTGGGGAAGGACAGTTGCTAAGAATGCTGTCCGGTGCTCAGGCCTGAACTTCACTGTTGGATAAGGGATTATGGGGGCCGGTGGGTGGGTTCTGAAAAAACTGGGGACAAGATAGGCAAGGGCAAAGAGGTAGCAGCTAAAGTTAAATGCATTCCCCACACCCACCTTCCAGGAGCTTGTTTATGATTCAACTATTAGTTCTCCAGTCTTTTGATTTAATACATTGTGTATTCAGTATCAGTTCTCTGTGGAAATGCAAATGCCTGCGGGCTGCCATTAACCCGTCACCAGTAAATGGCATTTATATCATCAGCACAGGCATAAGTTCTCTTGGTGAGGAGACAGCAAACTTCTGAGAGAATGGGCCACATGGCAGATAAATTTGATCATGGGGTCCGGAGATCACCAGAGAACGGGACAGCACCCAAAAGGGGCAGCCCCATCCTGTCAGGGAGGAGCACTACGAGTGGATAGATGCTGAGTGGCTAAGGTTGAGGGGTGGAGGGAGCAGGATATGAGCAGAACAGGTAGGAGGGATCTATTACCAAAATATCTATTGTCTACCTGGGAATAAACCATGTTACAAAGATGAGAAGCTCAAGAGTATTCTCACGTTTCAATTGAATTGCTCTGTTCCTTTTCCTAATGGAAGCTACAGTACCTGGGACCCTTCGGTTAAGTTCTGTAGGTAAAAATCAGGTCAGTTGGAGGAGGTTAAGTTGGGTTGAAATTTATACTATTTGTGCATTTTATTTGGTAATAATAATTCCTATACTTCACATCTGTAGATGCAATGTAAATAATAATTATGTGTTATATGTAATCTACTTATATAATCTAAAATATATTATAATATATAATCTATCACAAGAACTCTGTGAGGTATGTGGACATGTAATATTGACTCTATTTAATACATGAAGAAACAAAGGCACAAACAATTAAGATACAAAGAGGGGTAGAAGCGCCTGGGAATAGGTATTTAAACCATGGTTTTCTAACTTTAGAGTCAAGGATTTTTTTTTTTTTTTAACTATACTTGGCTGCCTCTCAACCACAAATTAATTGGTGGCATCTGGCAAGTTGAAAAGCAGTATTTCTTTTTTCTTTTTGACATTAAATAGAGAAACATTCTGGGTTCCATCCACAATTTTGCTTCCTATTACAATTACTAGTTGAAGAGTAAACTAGTACTAGTCTCTAAGCCAGTAATTCTAGAGGATACACAAGATGATCCATTTTGTATGGGTATGGGGAGAAAATATTAGGTTGTTTAGTTTTATATTTTTAGATGTGTTTAAATGAACATACTATAGCACTACAGTATACCTTAATGCATATAAACATACACACACATATATAGCAATAAATGTGTATAATTTACAAATACTGGGATGCATGCTCTTTCTTTTAAAACACAGAATTGCAGGCTCAAGAAAGCTTGGAAACCATTGTTCTTAACTGGTAAGCACTTTTCCTAAAATGTCTGCACTGTTTTTAGCTAAGCACATCTCTCCTTTCATTTCACCCTCAGCTTAATTCAGTGGCTGCTATGCCCAGAATAACAGAAGCTTTGAGTAAGAAGAATCTGGAGGGATCAATTCGCCTAACCCCTTCATTTGACAGAGGAAGAAACTGAGGCTTACAGGGGTTAAGGGATTTGCCCAAGCTGACAAGTTAAGGTTGAGCCCAACAATATGGGAAACGGATGGAAAATCTAGTTAATGCTTAGCTAGCCATGGTAATGTGTCATGGGGCTGGCTTGCAGAAATTAAATCCGTTAATAATCCCCAAACCTTATTTTAGCCAGAAGTTTTAAATGCCTCACCTATCAAACCCTTTGCTAAAGATGATAATGCAATGGCTTTGTTTCTCTGGGCACCCAAGAATGCCTGCATTCCTCAAAAATGTCACACACATACTGCTCACTGGGTGTCAGGTTATGTGGGGAATACAGACAGCTATTTAATTATATACTTCAACTGTCAAAAACAACGGTATAGAAACTCTCCACACTTGGCTCTTGTAAAGAATGGAGCCAAATTATAAAATTCCCCAACAGGCAAATAATTACTCACTCGGAATCTACTGAACTTTGAAATACTGTAAGTCTGCTTCTGAAGGGACTATCATCTCCTTAGAATTTAAGACCAGACCAATGCTGGACTATTATCATATGCTAAATTCCAGAGTGTGTTCGGTTCTATTTCTAGACTCTCAATCTCTTTCATTGATCTGGTCATGTACTTAATTACCAGTGCATAAGGTTTTACTTACTAAACCATTATGACAGATAAGACTAGCTCTCCCCCACCTTTATTACTTTTAAATTTTATAAAAACATCCAGACTGTTATTGAATTCCATCCCCCATGAACTTTGACAGTCATTTTGCCTATTCAACAAGAAAAAAAAAAAAAAAGAAACATCCCAAAAACATTATCAGCAACAAAAATCCTACTAGTATCTTTATTTATTGGGTAACTCACAAAATATACAGGTTGGCCTAGGGAGAATTGAATTTCTTATATTGCTGGATTGTTTCTTTCCTAAATAGGTTATTTAAATTTTTTCAATTAGGATATATCTCTTTATTTATTCAATCATTTGATGTTCCCTTGGTAAATGGAATATTTTTATTCTATTATATTTTCTAACTCAAACTGTGAACCATTTTTTTATAGATCTTAAAATATGTAATTTTATTACACTTTCTTATTACTTATAGTAGTTTTTTCATTGATTCTCTTGGGGTTTTCCACAAGGACATTCATCTTATTTGTAAATAATGATTATTTAGCTTCCTCCTTTCCAATTTTTATACTTCTAATTTTGTTCTCTTATGTAACTGTGTCAACTACTACTTCTAGAACAATTGTATAACTATGCCTCAGTTATTGATCTTTTGTAATCTTTTCCCATTATAATAATGTTGCAGTTAGCATTTGTGCAGACTTTGAGCAGTTTGGATCTTTTTCTTAGGATATATTCCTATAGGTGTAATCTGTTGGGTCAAAAGGTGTAATTAAGACTTTTAATCCATTTTGTCATATTACTTTCCCCAAAGACGTTATCAGGGATTGCAATCACCTTTCTTCCTCTGTCCGCAATCTAGAGACTCCTGGCCCAGAAGCCATCTTCCCACCCCTTCCTCTGGGTGCCTCCTTTATACCCCTGAGGAGGCACCCGGGCAACTCCAAAATCAAATAAAAATCAACACAAGAACAGAAAATTGCTACATGAGGAGATGGCTAATCAATTTGAAGAGAAAATTTAAATGAATTGGTAATTGTTTGCTCACTCTACCTGCAAGTCGTCTAGACTTCTCCTTTCCCTCATTCCTCACATTCTCAAAGCCACTGAGTCCAGTAGATTCCACCACCTTACCTTCTCTCATATCCATGCTTTATTCTCTATCCACAGTTACTGCTCTAGTTCAAGAACTCATCCTCTCCCATATCCACAATGGTAATACCAGGTAACTTACAACCTCTGCCAAGTCTTTCTCCACCTAATCCAAACCCTTGAATGGCAGGAAAACTCCTTAGGATGGTCACCATCTATCTGTCCAGCTTCTCATTTTAACTTTCTTACTTACATCTACCTTCCAGCCAAACCAGTCTATTTGCAGCTCCCTTACAGTGTATAATTCCAAGTTTCTGTGCTTTTATTTCTTTTTTTAAAAAGGTTTACTATTGAAAGTATTACATAGGTCCTCCTTTTCAGTCTGCTCCCATCCCCACCCCCACACCCTCACCACCCCATTGTCAGTGTCCACGGGTTATGCATATATGCATACAAGTTTCTATGCTTTTCCTTGTGCCATTCCAACTATAGGAATGCCCTCCTTAGCATCCCACACCCCCAACCCTATTTATCCAGAAAAATCCGTTTTATGTTTTATGATCCAACACAAAGGGGGTTTTTGCTGAGAAACATTTCCCATTCCATCCCTTGTCCTTACCCTAGAACTACTATAGGAAGGGCTATCCATTGATGGAGCATGGCAATATTCCTGAAGTTAGGTTTGTGCCCAGTTACCAGGGTTCTTATATAAGTGGAACAAAGAATGATGAAAATTGGTAGGGACTGGCTTTCCCCATCTTTTTGGTGAATTATATTTGTTTAACACGACTTCAAAGTTGTTCAATACAAACCTATTTCCACCATCAGTATAAATATAAGAATTAGCATTGCAGAAGGGGCCTAAATCATGAGCTAGGGAAGGAATGTTTAAAAGGGAAGACTCACCTCTGTACCTCCCTGCTCTCTAGAGCCTGGGGCACTTGCCTTGCAGACTATGAATGATCTATCACCTTAGGCCCTGGCGCACAAGGATGAGAGACCCCCAGTGACTCTTGCAACTTCAGACAAAGCTTCTGGTCTCTCCCCACTACACCCCCCACCCCCACCCCCGCCACACACACACACACTTTTTTTCAGTAGGGAGAGATTTAGAAATCCTGGTAGCTGGTTTGATAGAATGGTAAAAATCTTAGAGTTGAAATGGGGATCAGCATATTATCTAATTCAACTCTTTGCTTCCAGAAAGACTCAAGGAACTAACCAGTACCTCCTGTTTCTGAAGGTCTGTGGGAATGAAAAATCCTTTGTTCCCCCAAACCAGCACCTGGGAGGAATTCCTGGGTCTCACTTCCTATTCTGCCTGCCACCCATCTTATCTCCTCTAACTCTATTTCTTGCCTACGGGGCAATTAATGGGATTTCTAGGGAGCAAGAGTCTTCCCTGAATAACGCCAGTTACATGCTTCTAACTTACAACAGAAGAGCCTACCTCTTATGCATGTTCTGCAGAAGTGGGTGAGATGGGGGCGTGGGGGAGCAGGGGGAGCCTCACAAGGAAACACAACACTGGAAATTCATTGAGGAAACGGAAGAGGTGTTCCCATCACACACCTGCCCTCCGGCAAGCTGATCCAGAGCAGGCCGATTTACTCCAAATTCCAGCGCCAGTTAATATCCACTGAGATGTTCAAAGCAAGTTAACCATCTACGAGTTATGGGGGTGCTCTTTATTGTGGATTCATTGAGAGACACAGACAAAACTGCTAACATATGTTTCTGTTGCTAGGCCTTAAGTCTTATCACAATTGGAAACTGTAGAAAATCGATTACATGCTTCGAATGACTCCCTTCCCTGGCACAAAAGCAATTCTTCATTCTTTTGGGATAGTGAACACTTTGCAACATCTACTACTAACAGCCCGTTAGGATTCTCTGCTAAATGAATGTAGTACAAATAAACCAAACAGAAGGCCGGTGGAATGCTAAACACCCCCCACCCTGCTCAGTGTGGCCTCCTTGCAGCTTGGGACCCTTCTGCCTTGCTGCTGTAACATCTGGACAGCATTCGGGGTTGTTTCTCAAGGACACAGGCGTGCACCTCCGGTGAATTTCAACTTTCAACATCTCTCTGGCTCTAATCTATATTTAATGTTTCATGACTGGTAGTCAGAGAAGCTTCAGCTAAATATCAGGTTGGAATGAAAATGATCCTTGGGAGAACATTTGCTTCCAGCGTGCGCCAGCAAAGTGTCTGTGACAGAGGCTCTCCCCAGAGATGTGTTGCCCATTCTCTTGCAGTAATAATAATTACGCCTTATGATTGCTGTGCCCACATAATCAAAGATCGCTTCATCACACACGATCCCGAGGGGAAGCTGCCTCTGCTCCTAACTGGATGTCAGTCACACAGAGCAGCACCCCTAGGGATCCCCAATCTTTCCATTGCCCTTTTCAGTACTGTGTCGTTAGCATTGTGTTTCTTCGCATTCTTCTCAATGCAAATGATGTGTAAATCATGCCCTCCAGAAGGCACATGTGGTGAGGGGGAGAGGGTGGCGGGGGGATGGGGGGTCTGTGTGTCCTTCTCCCCGTCCCTCCTCCCCAACCTACCACAGGGATCTCTCCCATGGAACATAATTACATCTGTGCCATATGGGCTCATTTATATTCTATTACAGGTTAAGCTAATACAACTCAGAAACATGCTAAAAATACCTCAAAGTATTCCAGGGCTGTCAAAACACTTGTCATTTCTTGCTCACACATTTGATTGCTAGTGTTTTTGTTTTCGTTGCAAGATTCAGAGAGCTAAGAAAGCATGCTGGTGTGCTGGTGTCCAGTCTATAAATACAGTTTAATTTCCTGTATTGGTGCAATCTTTGGGCTTGCAAAGAAAAGATCTTTCTTTATAAACCTGGAATGGCCCCAAGACATGGGCACTGAAGCCCCGATACTTGTAGATTTTAATTTCCCAAGAGGTAGAAAATACAGGTTTCAGATGTGTGATTTTGTCATCTTTAGACTATTTCTTGTCTTTGTTTGATGTAATTATTCATTGTGATAGAAAAACACCTGCAGCGGCTGACACACCAGAGAAACATGCTGTTTGAGTTGTAAGAGTTGGTTTGGATGTCAGGCAAATCTTGTCAAGATTTTGCATGTGGCATGATAATGAGACGTACAATCTGTAATGAGTAATGAGTTCAACAATGATTTACAAGGGCATGTTGGGTTGTTTTTATGCAATGGTTAAAGTCCATCAACCCATTAGTTTCTACCATCAGTTTGGAAAATTGGTAGGTCATGCCTGTGTAGACTCTTAACCTAACGGTTTGATTATGCAATTAATTTTTTTCATTATTATTATCTTAACATGTTAGTGGAATTTTTGAAAATTAGTCTCAGGAGCAGAAGAACAAGCACAGATATTTTACTTTTCCATGCTTGGCAAGCAACATTTCCAAAAGTGTGTATGGCACTAATCACATTATCAGCCATCAGTTAAATACAGTCCATTTAACTGAGAACTGAATTCACACAAAAGAATACTTTTCTAATTTACTCATAACTGTTCTATGCTATCTGGTTGGAGGAGTAGTTAAGACTGCCTGGTTCCAATCTCAAGTCTGCTAGTTGGTAGGTTGTTATTGTGGCAAATTCCATACTTTTTCCAGTTCCTCCATCTATAAAATGAGCATAGAAACAGTAGCTCTCCCCATGAGAGTCTTGGAAGTATTAAAGGAGATAATGTATGTAAAATACTAGATATAATGTCTGGCACATAATAATCACTTAGTGAATACTTATTACTATTGTTACTGATTTTAGTTTTAAAATAAATAGCTTCTTTATATGATTTATAGTTCTGTTAATTTAAAAATTATGTTTTTGCTGAAATCACATTGGTTGTACAAACTTCCATCTATCTTAGAACACATGGGCCAGAATTTCTTGGCAATTTTGTATTGTACAACCAAGTTCTTACTCCATTTAGAATTAATAGAATTTCATGAATTTGCATAGGGAGAAATTGAAATATTTAATGTCAATGTGCCAAAGACAAGTTTTTCTACTTACCACATGATTCTGAAGCATTTGTACATTTAGGATTGTTCAGAATACAAAGTGTCTGAACTCGTGCAATTGAAATGTTATATTTAAATAGGAAGGAAATCCAGTTATCCAGTTATGGTAGATAAATGACTGAGTCAGTAACTATAACCAGGTTTTTAGTTTTTGCTTCTTTTAATTCTTAATATAGAGCTACTTAAAGATTTGGAAGTTCTGTGTGTATGTGTATTTGTAGAAGAGAATCAATACTTTCCAGGGGTGGGCAAACTTTTTGACTTGAGGGCCACAATGGGTTCTTAAACTGGACCGGAGGGCCAGAACAAAAGCATGGATGGAGTGTTTGTGTGAACCAATATAAATTCAAAGTAAACATCATTACATAAAAGGGTATGGTCTTTTTTTTTTTTTTAGTTTTATTCATTTCAAACGGGCCAGATCTGGCCAGCGGGCTGTAGTTTGCCCACGGCTGCTTTAGACACATGCACCCAAGAGAACCCAATTTGGGGTCTTCCTTTAGGGGTTCCTATTCAGCCCTCATGACATTGGGTAACTCATGCACCTTTTGAGTCTACAAAATTGGGCTATAGATTATCTCTTAGGTCTTTCTCCTTCTTCCAGGCTGCTTATACTACCATAAAAGTAGAATGAAGAAAATGAAATTATTATGAGAAGTTGCCAAGATACTTCAAACTTAAATTTTTGAATGGAATATCTAAATAAAAATTAATGTGGAAATTGGAGTTTTCTTTTTCACTTGCCTTGGCTTTGTGCTTCGGATGGAGACAATGACAAGATGAGATATGGTCAACCTTACAGTTGAGCATCCCATCGCTCTCCCTGACCAGGCTGTCGGCACTAGGTTTTTGAATAAGGATGTGAAAGATTTTACAAGGAAACAGCAATATGATTCCAGTGGTCTGCAATCTGCGGCTAGCGAGCCACATGCAGCTCTTTGGCCCCTTGAGTGTGGCTCTTCCACAAAATATCGACTTCTGTGCATGGGCCACGAAGTTTCAATCGCACTGTACATGGGCTCCTGCACGTGGTATTTTGTGGAAGAGCCACACTCAAGGGGCCAAAGAGCCGCATGTGGCTCGTGAGCCAGTTTGCCGACTACTGTTCTAGACCATCAAGACTTATGAAATTTCATATTTAAAACTGATATTTTCCAGCTTTTAGAAAATGGGTTTTTTTCTTCTCAAAATTACCCCCAGAGACTTTTCTGCCAAGAAGACCAGACATCCAAACTTTTTTTTTAAATCCTCACTCGAGGTTATTTTTCCATTGATTTTAGAGAAAGTGGAAGGGAGAGGGAGAGACACACAGAGAGAAACATCAATGTGAGAGAGACACACCAATTGGTTGCCTCCTACATGCACCCAAATCAGGGCTGGGGATGGAGCCTGCAAACACATGCCCTTGACCAGAATCGAAGCTGGGACCTTTCAGTCTGCTGGCCCATCCTCTATCCAATGAGCCAAACCAGCTAGGGTGATACACAAACATGATGGTTAAAATTCAATCACTTTTTCTTTTTAGTTTCCTTTTGTCATCTGTATTGTAAATGGCTTTAAGTAAAATAAAAGTTTTCCTCTTTAACCTTACATATTAAAAATAAAATAAATCTTTAAAATGGTAAATGGGATTTGTTTCTCAGGCAGGTCAGTATGAGATTAATGTTTTCTAAAATGTCATATGGTTCAACACTAAGTCTTTTCATCTATCTTTCCTCACCTACTCCACTATTTTCAACATGAGACTCAGAGGGTGATAAGGACTGGTAGAAATGTATTCTACTGAGAATGGAAAGAAGGTCTTTTTCTTTTCCCCTGTGGTTTCTCTTAATAGGTCAGGAACAAAACCTAAGACAGTCACTAGGTTCACAAATACAGACATTTATTTGTTTCTGGGGAAAGAAAAGTGTGTGTGTGTGTGTGTGTGTGTGTGTGTGTGTGTGTGTGTGTGTGTACGTGTTCACTTTTACTTCAAGCCAGAGTTAATAACAAATTTAAAATGAACTGCATTTATTTTAAAATGCCCAGCCACAATATGCCTTACTAGGGGACAAAGACCACCACCCCCCCATTAGAAGCCTTGTTCTCCTAACTTAGCCTTGAACGTCAGCAGCTCTACAGAAGTAATAGCTATTGTGGTTCTTCATGCCAGAGCTACATGTTTAAGACTTTAGAAATATAGCTACTGTGTTCCCATATCTTCTGTAAAAGACATTTGTCCTATCCAGAAGGAAAGATCATTTCAAATTTGAACATCCATTTATAAAACTTTTGGACAGAAAAGCAAATTCCTAGAGTCCCAATTGACTGAAAACAAATCTATTGTATAAAAAATCCTCTGAAGATGAAAACAAATTGAAACTTTAGTCACAAAATTGTGTCATATTTCATGTAACCTATGTAACCTATCATCTGGAAGACAGTGGGAAATCTGAGAGCTGTGAATAATTTGTTTTTTATTTTGAAAAGTTGCTTTTAGGAAATTTAGTGCATTAGAATATAATGTGTGATCTCTTTTGTGACTTTTTAAAAATTTTATTTTATTGTTTAAAGTATTACAAATAGTAGTACATATATCTCCTTTTTTTCCCCATTGACTTTCCCCCAGCCTCCCCTATCCCCAAGCACATGGCCTCACCCTTCTCCCCCAGTGTCTTGTGTCCATTGGTTAAGCTTATATGCATGCATATAAGTCCTTCGGTTGATCTCTTAAATCTGAGAGTTGTGAATAATTTGTTTTTTATTTTGAAAAGTTACTCTTAGGAAATTTAATGCATTAGAATATAATGTGTGATCTCTTTTGTGACTTTTTGTTAATATTTTTTTGGGGGGGGTCCTTTTAAGGAAATTTAGAAAAATCACAATATATACAAAGAAAAATACAAATTTCACATACAGATAATCCCATTGACATTTTGTTTTCTCTCCTTCTAGTCTTTTCTCTATGCATAAAGATATTTTAGAGTAATGAGACTGGCTTTCCCCTCCCTTAACATTCTTTCATTATTTACTCATGTCTTAAAATATTTTTCCTAAATTCTGTTTTTAACAACTGCATAATATTTCAGTGTAGCATAACTTTGTTTATGCTATTTGCTATTTGGGACTTTAAGTTTCTTAATGATTTCAATATGTAATTGATGATCTTCCAATGACTTGGGTTCTTAGATCCCTAGTGGTGTAGTCCTCCCCTTCTACAGTCACCCACCCCCAAGGTCAGACCTGATAGACCATGTCATTTCCACTCTCTGACTGTCATGTATCCCACTCTGACCAACATCCCCTGACTTTCTGGATCATTCCTCTAGTATTCTGATTATAATTCTTTGACCCCACTGGGAACTCCAGTTCTACCACCTGTTATCTCTTACTTCCTTCATGTTTTGGTCACCCAGATGAATTCTATCCTCAACAATCACTCTCAATAGTTCACACCTTCAATTTCCTTGCCATTCCGCTTTGTCATGCTTGCTTGGCAAAACCACCATGCTGCTTAAATCCAACTCTATGCTGTACCTACACCTGGGTAACTTATCATGGCCTGAGAACAACATACCTGTGCTGATT